>NC_056667.1:54635000-54935000 GCF_018350195.1 Panthera tigris | reverse complement strand
GAACAATATTTCTGAAATGGGTGAAAAAAATGAAAGATGTTACTATGGCTTTTCCCTACAGAATAGCTTGAAAATTGTGACTACTTTAAGATACACTCTGAAGCCTACATAGCTATATCTCGTTCTATGTCATTATACCTCAATACTACCAATAAATCATCAAGAAAAAAAATTAACTATAAATTTGTAACATTAAGCAATTAAATTTGGAATACTCTTTATGGAATTCCACTCTAGGCATCGTGAGCTTTGAATAATGAGGGATGAGGCAGAGTCCAATGTCCCAGGATGTCCAGGGGCAACCATACCCATTATTCCCTTTTAAATAATTTTGCTTTGGATTTTTAGAGTGTGTGATCCTCCAGGGAGGTGACCAGCAGAGACACCTGTAAATGAACATGACCAGAAGCAGTCCAGCCTAGAGTTTAAATAAAGCACAATCAAATATGCATATAAGCACATCTTTCAAAGGCAGTTATTTGGCCAGCCCTAAGAACTTTACTGGTGCACACTGACCAAATAAAATCACAACTGAGTATTATTTGTATTTTGTGAACAGCAGGAAATAATGAAGGATAGAATGGTCAAGTTAAATCCACCTGACCAATTCATCAGCATTTTAGAACAACTCACGTGAGATGAAGGGTTCATTCAATACTCTATGTACTTAAAGTAAATTCCTAGAGGCAGCAGGACAGTTTTTTCCAAAGCTAGACTAAATAAGGCTCAGATTTTGGTGCACAGCAACTGATACAGACATATGACGGACGCATTTTGCATAAAGACTACATTTAATAACAACCCATACTCCCTGTATCACTGGGAGTAAGCTAAAGTTGGA
Source organism: Panthera tigris (assembly GCF_018350195.1). Lineage (NCBI taxonomy): Eukaryota > Metazoa > Chordata > Mammalia > Carnivora > Felidae > Panthera > Panthera tigris. The sequence continues at coordinate 54,934,159 of NC_056667.1, read as the reverse complement.
TGACTATTATATACTATTTCTGTCAGAGCAAAGGTTTCAGGAAATCGGGGAAAAGGGAAGTAATCATGCGCATGTTCTTTCCTCTTTAGAACACTTTGTAACAAAAATGAAAATGAAATTTCAAAATGAAATCATTTAAAAAATGAAATTTGACCTGATTTATTTTCTCTGTCTTTTCCCTTTTATATCATCTATACCCAAACCTTATTTTGGTTTCTGGGATCAAAAATAGATTACACAAGGAAAAATACTAATTTCCATTCTTTAATGAGCTTCTATGAGGCATTCAGCTCCATAGTTTTCTTTGAAGAGTCTCTTTTCTGTTCTCACTGTGCTCACAGTATTAGATAAAAACTATGTGCTTATACTGAATGGAACAGAAGTGAACTAAAACACGCTTTAACAGCTATTCTCATCCGTTTTCTCTCCTGAAAACATACTCTAACATTTGCTTTGATGTATTTATTGTCTCAAATATTATGAATTGTAGTTTATAATGTTTCATAAGACACTGAAGTCTAAATGGCCTATGAAGATATATCTGTAAATGGATAACTTTAAACTAATGTAAACTCCTATCCTAGTGAAAAAGGAAGATTCTAAAAATCACAATTTTCTCAAGAAAAATCCAAAAGCAAAAATATATGACTCGACAGAAAAAAGTAAACTCACGTTACACCAGGATGAAGATTATATTTCTTTTTTCCAAATCGCGTTTGCTGAGCAAAGAAATCATAACGTTCAGATTTTTTCCACATATAATAGAATGCTACACATTCACCAACTGACCTTGTTCGAACCTATAAGAAACAAACACTTGTTTTTAAGAATCATCTCCTCCTTAAAGGAATTATTTCATGAAAAATATCTGAAGTGTGAAAAATTTAGCTGTACCTTAAGTAATATATAATACTGTACGTATAAAATACAACACTGCAGCAGCTTTGTTAAAACTATTCTTTATGAATCCCCATGGAGAGAAATAATACACTGGCAACAAATCTTCAGATATTTAGCATTATGCTTTTTAAAACCATCTTAATCTGGGGCACCTGGGTGGCTCAGTCGGTTAAGTGTCCGACTTTGGTGAGTTCAAACCCCGCTTCAGGCTCTGTGCTAATAGCTCAGAGCCTGAGGCCTGCTTCAGATTCTGTGTCTCCCTCTTTGCTCCTCCCTTGCTTTGCACTTTGCACCTCATTCTCTCTTGCTCAAAAATAAACATTTAAATAAATAAATAAATAAATGCATCTTAATTTACTATACAAATAAATACTCCTCTATTGAAAATATCTGAAAGTGGCATTTAATTAAAATTAATGGTATGAACAGTATATTTTTACTCACAGAATACCTAGGGAGTCTACTTTTAAATTCCCATTTAAAAGATTCTCTTAGAGGTCTTACTGGTGATCCAGACTCAGTTATTTTACTTTCTAGAAAGGCTGAGAATATTCCATAATGAGTTGAAAGGTATAATAATGCCAATGCTAATTCTTTGTTTAGTAAGTTACTCCAGTAACTGGTGCTATATCTACCTATGCGACTGAATGGCTCTCCTTACATAAATGTTCAACACCAATGAGACTGGCAAATGATGTGGACAACATCCCCCTTTTCAATACTTAGCTTGCAAAGCTGGTAGGGTTAATGTATGTAATAAAGTACTGAGAGTTTAAAATAAAGAAAAAACGTATCTGCATAAGTGCTGGAATGCAAGACCATATAGCTTGAACCCATAAATGTCTAATCTTGAAGTAAGTATCCTGTGGGACTGACTGCATCTAAAGTCAATTTGATGACATCCTCATTTCACTACAGGACATATTTTTCTTTCTTCCCCTATGCTTGCACTTTACAAGTTTGGCCCATGCTGCTCTAAGACTGAAAGCTATCAAGGTTTTTGTTTTTGTTTTTATCATCTTCTCAAGCTTTTTTTTTTTTTTTTTTTTTGCCTCCTTTAGAATCTTAATTCTATACAGACACCAGCCAAGTCGACTGTACTTTACTGAAAGCAAAAATTGAAAAGGTATTTTGGGGCATGCAAAGTTAACAATATTATGAAAAATCTTCAATAAAGTAAGCCTACACAGAACTTATGTTTAAGATCCAAACTTCAATTTCAGGAATAAAAACAAAGTCTTAATGTTTTCACTGGACCATTCTTCTCCTTAAAGAATTACTGTCCTCTTTTTTTGTTCACTAGAGTATATTAGGTATAGATAGGTCAGCTGACCTCTGGAACACAGAAATATCACCATCCCAAATACTTACAAAGAAATAAAGGTCTTATTTTCCATATTACATTAAAGGCTTTTTTGACTAGTAGTTTCCAGTCACCTAATAGGTTCTTATTTCTTAAAAAAGGGATTTCTGGGGGCGCCTGGGTGGCTCAGTCGGTTAAGCGGCCGACTTCAGCTCAGGTCACGATCTCACGGTCCGTGAGTTCGAGCCCCGTGTCAGGCTCTGGGCTGATGGCTCAGAGCCTGGAGCCTGCTTCCGATTCTGTGTCTCCCTCTCTCTCTCTGCCCCTCCCCCATTCATGCTCTGTCTCTCTCTGTCTCAAAAATAAATAAACGTTAAAAAAAATTAAAAAAATAAAAAAAAAAAAAAGGATTTCTGGAGGGTTGCTGCTGCTAGTTATTATTCCAGTTTACCATTCCAGGGGTCCCCTCCCATAGGTAATCCAGCATGGTTTGATCTGAATCTAGGCAGGAATGCTGGAAAACTCATATCCAAAATGTCCCTTTCAACCATGAAACAATCTATTTTTTTTTTTTACAATCATAAACATACATATCTACTCATTAGCATAATACATGGCTTTCATAGAATATGCCCTGTGCTGGAGGTAATCAGTTCATCTGGACAGAACATTAAGGAATATGATACATTTTTGACACCAATGCTACAACTCAAAGTATCTCTTACTAGTTTTATGTCTGAGGCCAAATACCAAAATGCAACAAGTTAAGAGTAAACTAGTTAATGCACAACAAAATTAAGAAAAATAAACTCACAGGATTTATAAGCAACTATTTACAGAACATAAAATATACTATTAAATATGTAGTGAAACAAATTAAGTAGATACTACCCAATCACATTAAAAGGTGTAAGAAGAATGTGGGGACAGACTATTTAGAACTCAGACTTAAATTAAGCCCATGTAAGCCCAGATACTTTCAACACCATCCTAGACAAGCCATCACACAAAACTTAGATGCTATCTTTAAGGAAACATGTAATGCAAAGGTCCTTGTCATTTCTATTTGCTAAAAAATGTGGTATTTACATAAACCTAGAAATTCCTTAATTTCCTCCACTTAAACTATTGAGATTTTAATTTTGTGCATGCTAATTTCCCACAGAAACAATACAAGTAATTATGCAGTTCTTTTGGGTATACACGGACACTGTATTATTGATATTATCAATATGGAATGATAAATGGATCATGTTACATACAATTGTCCAATTATAAAATTATAATGTATAATAAAGCTGATTTATTGAGATACTCTTCTAGAAAATTAAATCTTAATTAAAACCAAATTAAATATTAAGTATCTGATTTTAGACACTTGGGACTTAAACAAATGTAAAAAATATTTTAATTGTAAATAATGTCATGTTACAAATGTTTTAAAGTTTAAAAATTTAAAGACCCTCCTTTAAAACAATCTGTCCCAAGTTTATGGAAAATAGTTTTAAACAATTACATTATATATACACATCCTACACAAAAGTTGATTAACATATTTGTAAATCAGTCCAATTCTTAAAGTCATCTAACATCATGCACTGACAACAGTCACTTAGTAAATGTATGCCAGAAAGTCTAGGCATGTTTATAATTCCCAAAAACTAACAGAGTAAAACATTCGTCAAAGAATGTTTAACATTAGAAAATAACTGATATAAGATGACCTGGGTTAACTAGCTTTTTATAAAAGAAGAGAACATATATCATTACTTACTTTATTAGCCTGAATCAAATGAAAATCTTTTCCATAGGCCTTTAGCCCTTGTTCAAAATTTCTACACTCTTCTTCTGTCCAAACAGATAATTCCTCTGACAAAAAGAGTAGGAAAACTGTTAAAGCAATATTCCCCCAAATAATGCACATGAACAGTTACAAATAAAAATGTAAATTTCTAGTAACAATAAGGAAGTATTTTACTCCTGAGCTCTATTACCGATGACTGCAGAAGATAAAGTGACAAAAACTCTGTATTTAATAAAATTTTGGATGATTTGGTCCCTAATTCTCCAATTTCAACTTGGGCCACTTTCTCCTTTATGATCTAACTATACTAGCTACCTTTCAATTCCTTAAATTCACTATGTTCTTTCTAACTTTAGACTTTGTTGGTGCTGTTTCCCTTTGTCTATACTTATTTCCTGCCTCATCCTTCTCACCTAATTCGCTTACATCCCAGCAAAAATACCACTTTGTTCTAGAAGCTTTCCCTAACAAGCCTCACCATTCCCCAAATTAGGTCAAGTCCTACTGCAATAAATTTGAATTGAACCTTCTAATTCTTGGAAGAACTCATAACTGTTTTTCAGCTTCCCACCTAGGCTCTAAGCGCCATGAGAGCAGGGACTTCATGATGTCCTCAGAACTTGCCTTCCAATTTTTGTTGAATGAATGAATATCTTCCATTTGTTATGTGATAATATATAGTGTTCTTAGTGAAGCAGAGTGGGAGCCGGTTAGAATAAAAAACAAACAAACCCAAAACCTGGACTGATTTTAATTATGGCTTCATTATTTATAAATTATGTTTGCCTCAGCAAAGGTACTTCAATTCAGAGACCTTAGTCTCAACAGTTTGAAATTAAAGTAACTGTCACATTCCATAGCTCATAGGCTATTAAACAAGATCAAAAAAGAAAGTATTTATTAAAAATGCTTCAAGGGCACCTGGGTGGCTCAGCTGGTTAAGCATCTGACTCTTGACTTCAGCTCAGGTCATGATCTCAAGGTCTGTGTAACTGAGCCCTGTGTTGTGCTTTGTGCTGGCAGTGCAGAGCCTGCTTGGAATGTTCTCCTTCCTTCTCTCTCTGCCCCTCCCGAATGCATGCATGCTCTCTCTCTCTCTCAAAATCAATACATAAAAAGTATTTTTAACAATGCCCTGAAATTAAAAGACATTATGTGTTTTTTAATGGCCTTATTTTCCCATAAAGAACCAGACTTAATCCCATTTCCCATAATGCTTGTGTTAGACACAAGTTACGTGATATGTTACTAGTTATTTGTTATTCAGCAAATACGGAATTCAGAAAGATCGGTATTACTAAACCTAGGATATACCTATGTAGACTGAAGATCTTAAGTTCTAAATTTCTGCTAAGTCATGAAAACAAATAAAAATGTATTATTTACCTCTAGCCGCTTTTACATTAAATCTTAATCTTCTCAGTGCTTCTTCTGTGTCAAAATTGCATTTAACCAATTCATATAATGCCTAGAAAAATAAAAGGCTTCAATATGTGACCCAGAGTATGAATAATTCACGGCTACAATTTCTTACGAAAGTAAAAGCTTTTCCTGAATCCAGTGTGTGTGTTCATCATTTCTGGAGGACAAGTAATTCCAGTGAATACAACACAGAATTTTAAAGAAAACACTGAAGAAAAACAAATTCTGGGCACCTGGGTGGCTCAGTCAGTTGAGCATCCGACTTTGGTTCAGGTCATGATCTCACAGTTCGTGAGTTCTAGCCCCATGCTGGGCTCTGTGCTGACAGCTCAGAGCCTGGAGCCTGCTTCAGACTTTGCGTTTCTCCTTCTCTCTCTCTCTCTCTCTCCCTCCCACCCCACTCACGCTTTCTCTCTCTCAAAAATAAACAAACATTAAAAAAGAAAAAAAAAAAAACCAAACTCCATCCTGATTAATTAACGCTTTTGAATACACTGAAAATGGTAAGCAAATACTCTAACTTGGCAGCCATAATATCTCAGAAATTTAAAAATGAAAAGAAACTATTTTATAAAACTCACAAATCCTTTCTTTTTGGCCTTTTGCAGCTCCTATTCTAATTTAAAATAAATGAGAGAAGAAAAGCATTGATTTAAAAAAGGTAAAAAAAAAAAATTGCTGTCACTAGGTTCACTTGTAGGCAACTTGTCTACCATATCCCTAAAACATTATCCCAGATAGTATTCCTAAGTTGATGATATCCACAGGCTCTTAGGAATATCCAAAGGAACTCCAACATTTTGAAAAAAAGTATATACAGGCAAAATGGTATCATTTTTATTTTAGCTGAAATTACACTAATGAAGTAACCTTAGCTATCGCCGATTCCCTATTGATGACATTATAGGAATTTTGGTGGATATCTTAATAAGAGTGAGTGTGGCAGCATTTGCATCTATAGATGTAAATGGTTAATTTACTTGGGGAAACTTGTAAGTTATTTCTCCTTTTAAACTGAAGAACACACGATGTTACATTAGTTTCAGGTGTACAACACAGTGATTGGACAACTGTACACATTGTGCTATGCTCACAGGTGTCCCCATATAATATTATTGACTATATTCCCTATACTGTACCTTTCATCCCTGTGACTTATTTATCCCATAATGTAAGTTACTTCTTACTCATGTACCTGTTCATTGTCTTTTATGTGAGATCCTTCAGGAATTGCTTCTACACCTTTCTCATCACCTGTTCTTCTAGATGCATCCTTAAGAAATACAATCACTTTATCTTCTGGTAAGTACTCAGGGTCCCACAGGAGCTGATCATCATTTTCATATACTAAATTAGTAAAACATAGAAGTTAAAAAAAAATGCCAAATCTTGTTAAGAGTTTGATTAAACAAATAATTCACACTTATAAGCCAACATGTTGAGAATTGAGAGGTACAGCATGGTCCTAGGACTTGCCTAACTTCATTCTTGTTCTTGGGTCATATTTTATGGCCTAAGTGATTTAAACAATTTTATAACTGTTTCAGAGCCAAGCTAAGATGACTTAGCTTGAGTTTACTCAAGTCCAAGCTCTCTTGGTTTGAATAGCATCACCACCATTTACTACCTATATGACCTTGGGCAAGTTACTTCTCTTCTCTCTGCATCATCTGTGAAATGGGGATAACAACATTATCATATTGGGTTGTAAAGATTTAAAGTACGCTAAAACAATTCTGGCACATTATTAAGGTTCAATGGATGTTAGCTACAACTATTATTTTTGAAATGAGAGGTCTAAAAGAATGCTCACCAAATGTTAACACTGCTTATTTCTTGGTGGTAAGGTTTGGGGTAATTTTTTCTTTTATGTATTTTTCTATGAAGTTTGAAAATATATTATAATGAACATAAATCATTTTCATAAAACAAGAGTCTTTCCGTTTTTAAAAAAAGCATTTCACTTTCATCCGAATTTCCATTATAGTAAGACTAAAGCCTAAATCTCATCACAATTTAAAAAGTGGAAGGAAAGGAGGAAAACCTAAGATGAGAGCCCTGTGCAAATGTAACTGACAGGAAAATGGAACACAGACAAAAAAAACCAAGGAAGAATCAAAAGAGAAAAAGTAACAAATGTGACACCATCACTGCTAGGGGAAGAAAATGCTTCAAGGAGTGCTAGACTGGTTAAATGCTTTTCAATGAACAGTGTAACAACTGAAAAAGGTACAATAGGCTTACTAACAAGGAGGGGAATGTTTTAAGAGCCATTTCTGTGCAGAAATGGAAGCTGAGGCCCCACTAGAGACGACTGAAGAGTAAATGGAAGGGAAAGAAATAAAGTAGGGACTCTTGAAAAGTTTGGTTTTAAGAGAGGAGAGACAGGTACAGCAGGAGAGGAGGTAGAGCTGAAGAAAGTTTTTGGTTTTATTGGTTTTTAAACATAGGAGACAATCATTTAAATGCCAGTAGGAAGGAACCAGCTAAAGAAAAACTCTGTATTTAAGAGACAGAGGATAACCGACAGTGCCAAAGTTCCTTGTGTTATTTAAAAAAAAAAAAAAAAAAAAAAAAAAAAAAGGAATTAACAGCAGGGTGTCTGGGTGGCTCTGTTGGTTAAGCGTCCAACTGGCTCAGGTCATGATCTCACAGTTCGTGAGTTCGAGCCCCATATCGGGCCCTGTGCTGAGAGCTCAGAGACTGGAGCCTGCTTCAGATTCTGTGTCTCCCTCCCTCTCTGCCCTTCCCCTGCTTGCTCTCTCTCAAAAATAAACATTAAAAAAAAATTTTTTTAAAGAAAGGAATTAACAGCTAATTAAGCATCTCCTATGTATGAAGCACTATGTTGGGTGTTTTCATAGAAATTACCTTGTCTCACTCTGCACCTCCACTACACACATACACTTTAAAATATCGTTCTACTTTTCTGTTTCCCAAAATAGATACTCTTCTTTAAAGTACAAGGATAGGGGCGCCAGGGTGGCTCAGTCGGTTAAGCGGCCAACTTCGGCTCAGGTCATGATCTCACGGTCCGTGAGTTCAAGCCCCGCGTCGGGCTCTGTGCTGACAGCTCAGAGCCTGGAGCCTGGAGCCTGTTTCGGATTCTGTGTCTCCCTCTCTCTCTGACCCTCCCCCGTTCATGCTGTCTCTCCCTGTCTCAAAAATAAACGTTAAAAAAAAAAAAATTAAAAAAAAAAAAATAAAGTACAAGGATAACCTCTAGAAAATTTTCCTTAGTAAACCTCATTCCTTCTCTAGCCTGCTGGTACAATCTTAGTGAAACTCTAAATTGTAAATACAATAAACCTACCATGATAAAGTGAATCTGGATATACGACTACTGATTTTTGTTGTCTGCTTAGCCTCTGTTCACTGAAGCGGGGAGTGGGGAAGACTACAGTTTTCATGTTCCTGAGACTGATGGATGGAGGGCGGGCAAGGCCTTACAAGAAGTCCTAAGAAAGATGGAAGGTGATGCGTCCCTGAGTCCCCAGTGTTCTCCCACTTAAATACGCCCATAGTGGGCCTATGAAACAAGCACAGATGACCTGAAAGATACTTCTGGAATCATTCTGTTAAGTTGCAAATTGCCACAGGATACAGAGATGTCCTGTCTAAGCTGAGTACACAAACATCACCAGATGGCGCCAAATGACAAGCCAGACCCCTAGAACTGTGACAAAACAGCTAGACAGGCTGACCCTGAGAATACACCTCATTTTATACAGTGACAACATACTAAAAAATAACCACAGATGAGAACAATCAGCATTTCCACAGAGAATAAATCACACTGTCTACTGGTTCCAGAAACAGACCAAATTATTTTCCACTTGAGTTTACACTCCAAATAAAATATGACTTTTGACCATGATCTAAATAAAACAGGCAACAACAGCTAACTTTTGTTAAATGTCTGTTGCAGAACGAAATGCCAAGAGTTCAGAAAATCAAAAATCCACCACTACGATAAAACACAGGATAAAATACAGAAGAGAAATAACATCTCTTGTGTAAATCAACTACCAAGCCTAGATGTTAGAATTTTTAAAAAAGCAACCACAAATATATCCACTTTATATTATGGGAGATATAATTCACATGTGATTATAAGTAAACGAAAACATTCTGAAGGCAGGAACACACCTAGTATATTCAAGTTACCCAGGAAAGGGCTTATTATGGAATTTTAAGTAACAAATCAAGCTCAAATAAAATGGGTTGTCACTATAAGTTAACAAAGTTCAGTGTGTGTGGTGGTGGTTGGGAGGGTGTGTAGAAAGTCCAGAAACCACCACCACAAATCTGGGAAATTAATCCTCCATGAATAAATTTGTATTTATTCACTTTCAGTTTTCATAAGAAGTGTTATTCTGTTTTTTAATGCCGAAGTAAAAATTCAATGTAATCAATGTATCATGAGGATGAAAATGCCAGTCCATAATCAGCTATGGTATAATGAGGTTTACCCCATGTTCTTAAAAGGACACACTGTGATTAATGACATAAATTTTAAGTTGTTTAGCTGAGCCTTTCCTATATGTACAGGCTAAATGAACTGCCTTTTCAACAGTATTATCATCAACTAAGGATAATGCATGTGTACATTTTTTAGTAACTTCAGAATCAATAATATGTCAAATGTTCATTAGAAACAAAGATTCATGCAGTCTTTTGCTATTCACTGCTTCCAAACTCCTAGCCATCATTTTCTTACTCTAAAACTCATGTCATGCAAGCATGAAAATTAGACTGGGAAGTATGTATCTTGGCTCCTTTCTCTTAACCCTTTTCCCCCTAAGTAGCCCAACTAATTGTAATCAACCTAGTCCAGGGTTCTCAATCTCAGCAGTACTGACACTTTGCGCAGATAATTCTTAGTAGGGGGAGGCGGTGGCAGGCCTCTGTGTGTGTTCCAAGATGTTCAGCGGCATTCAATTCAGTCTTATCACAAAAGGTGCAGTGTTCATTCAGTTTAGTATATGGAAGAAACAATAAAATACGTAACTGAAAAATCATGCTTTTCATTTCTACAACACATCTTTGGGAATTAAATCCTTTCCATTTGAGTGAGGCTGACATCACACCCTGGAGCCCCAAGAACAGATAAATGAGCCAGGGCAAACCAGAAGAGTCACTCTTCTCTCTGGTCACAGTAATTACTTCTGGCTGAGCATGACTCAAACAAAGTTAACAGATTCTCTCTAGGACTTTTGCTGGAGCGAAGGTGGATACAGAAGTTTTCATCTGTGCTGGTTCTCTAGCTACAGGGACAGTGTAAAGCGTAAGCCAGGAGCTCCGAGTAGCCATCTTAGCCTGTCTTGTAATAAAGGAAAGAGGGAAAGGAGAGGGACAGCTGATATCAGAAGAACCCCCAAATCCAGTTTTATCTGAAGCCAGGCCACCCAGAACTTTCCAGTTAAGCAATCAGGTAAATTCTTTTTTGCTGAAGCTAACTGAAGAGGGTTTTTGCCAATTGTAAGTAAAACGGCATGAACTGATGGTTTCTGAAAATCTGAAAAATAAAACCTAAATGTAATGAGTAAGATTAATCATCCATTGAATACTAATGTCACTCACTGAGTACTTACAATGTATATGCTGTTAAGGCTAACTGTGAAAATATCCTATGTAAATCCTCATGATAGGCTCTGTAAATAAATGCTCTTTTACAGCTATTTTATACTGAGGAGAAAAGGAAGTAAACATGTCCAAGGCCAAATGCCTACATACTGATCAAAGTTTACTGACTCCGTATTGGCTTTGTCAACGTTATTCTGCACCCACCTAATACCTCAGCCACCAAATGTTTACTAAGTGCCTATGTAACAGAATCATACCAGGTATTAAGGATGCAAAAAATAAACAAATGATTACAATACACTGCGCACTGAGTAAACTGCTAATTTACATAAATTTAAGAAAATTGTAATAGTGTAGTTGAGATTATATAACAACAGATACAGGTTCAAAGAGGAATTTAACGTGACTGTAACAAATCTTGTTTATATAACTGAAACAGAAGTGATAACTGAGGGGCACCTGGGTGGCTCAGCTGGTTAAGCTTGTCAACTCAGTTTCAGCTCAGGTCATGATCCCACAGTTTGTGAGATTCTCTCTCTCTATCTCTCTGCCCCTCCCGACTTGTGTGCGTGCTCTGTCTCAAAAATAAATACTCAGAAATTAAAAGAAAAAAAAGAAATGATAGCTGATGAGGAATATATATGCTGCATGGAGTCTAGTAAAAAAGAAATCAGGTATCAGAGAGAAAAAAAATCATCAGTATCTCTCCAGGATACTCAGTAATAGGGTTTCCTTGTATCAATGAAAAAGTTCTAATCCATTTACCAAATAATTCCTACAGTGAAGGTATCAAGGTATCAAAGTTTTGTGACATTTTTTTTAATCAAAATCACTCTAACCAAATGTTCTCCCTCTTGAATGTGTGGTCACCAAGCCAATGAAAAATATCTTGCAAACTTTTTCCTATAAGGAACAGAATGCACTAATCTTCAGTATCCCTTTAACAGTTTTTTCCTAACAATGTAATTTACCTAAGTTTCACATGAGTTTGGTTTGTGTGCACAGGGTACCCTAAGTGGTGACAAATTCTGGGTAATATGACAGAAGTATGAATTACTAGAAATACAAAACTGAGGAAAGAACCTATACTACAGTGACCCCTCTAAAGCAGGATCCCCTTGCTAAATCTAGTCTGATCCTCACACCATCTACAATGCTTGAATTCTCATGGTAAGTAAAATTTGTAAATCGTATCTGTTCCGGAAAAAATAATTATGCATAACTGCTTTCTAAAATTACAATCAAATTGAAAGCATCAAACCCAAATTTAAAACAACGAAAGTTAAAGATCATTTATTTTCTATATCGGACAATACAAACATGTTAAAACATAAAACATATTAAGAGCTAATTAAAACTACCTTTAAGCCCTAACACTAACCTGCCATATGTAAAACCAAAATATTTTCCTACCCACCTACAAAATACGAAATTTTCTGACAGACACTACTATTTTTCATAGTCAAAACTTAAAAAAAAAAAAAATAAATTAGAACAAAGGTCTAACTTTCAGCTCTTTAGTTGGAGAAAGAACTCAATGGTGAACATGTGCTAATCATTATATAGTACATAAGCAAAGCATAACATTTAAAATTCAGTTACAAAAATAAATACAAATGTCAATGGTTCACTTATTTTTGCACACAACTCCAATGTGTTCACAAAACTATGTATAGAATCTTACTATATAACAAAGTCACTCCATATTGTACTTTTAATGTTCCTGTATATTGCAGGAATTAACTTGAAAGTAAGTACAAGCTATTGCTGGTGTGTTAAAACATTTTTGCTGTCACTAGAATTTACTGGCCTGTGGTGTTCTCTTAACTGCCTCTACCTACTGCTTGCCCTGAAAGCAGGTGCATTATAAAGGAAGTTTCTGGAGAGAACACTAAAAGGAAAACAAAAGTCTTCTGCAACTCCAAAAGGCTCTGCATATGTGAGCTGAAATGTGAAGATAACAACTGAAATAAAAGAAATGAACAAAGATTTCTAACACTGAGTGATGTCATACTATACATGAACTCATTAAAAACACACCCACAACATTCTTTCTGGAACTCACCCCAACCGAATAATCTAAAACAGACTTAAGACCTCAAGCATTTTATGTTACTGGAAGTTTAAGTACTTACGACTTGGAATTTTTATATAAAATGATAGAAAAAATCATGTAAAATTTAAGTATACAAGTTGTTTTCCCAAATTATTTTACAAATAAATAAATATTAAAGTACTCAGTTTTAGTGATATTAAAAGTTTCAAAGCTTACCATTAAGCTTTTTAGGTCATTATGTACTTAAGTTTTTTTAAATCTAACAGCTTCCACTGACATAAAACAACCTATTATATTTAATTTATACAGGTTATAAAGGATTTATCCAGGGAAATTAAAATATGAAAAACAAAATGAAAAGTTGAGATGTTTTAAGTCACTCAGTATGAAAAGGCATTCAATTTTTTCTAAGAACGAAACTGGAAAAACAGAAACATTTTCTTCTTACAGAGATAATGAAGGGTCTTCTTTCATAAATCAATGGGGTAACAAACTGTCCTGGTCTCATTCCATTATAAAATAACAGTTCATCACTTCAAAAGCATAAATTCAAGCTATGTAACTTTACTAATTAACCCACCTTTTTCATTTTCTTTGTATCTACAAATGCCAACTGGAATCTCTGCTTGAAACATGGAGCCCACCATAATCTCCTATTTTAGAAATAACATAACACATTAGTAAGATCTAGTAACACAGATTTTATATCCATTTTCTAACTTTACCATCTTCCTAGGTAAACTGTTCATGGTTTCTCTGTCATAAAAGATACAACCAATTAACTACCTCAGAGGAGTATTGTGAGGATGAATGAGTTAATAATAAAGAGCTTAGGTATGATTGGATGAAAATATTAGTAATAATAATGGGGTGTAATGCAATATACACAGTGAATACAAACTACTTCAAAATATGGAGAAAAAGAAGTAAAAATGAGTTCTTGTAATTCAAACTGCAAACACTCTGAAAAACAGAAAAGCAAATTCAGATACATTAAGGTATTTACACTGTAAACTATGGTCCCTGGATCAGCACCATCAGAGTCACTTGGGAAACTGTTAGATATGCAAATGCTCAGCTCTTACCTGAGCCCTACTAACTAGAAACTCTGGGGATGGGACTCAGCAAGCTGCTGTGCAGGTGATTCTGACATACACTCTTATCTGAGAACCACAGATTCAAGGTAAAGAAAAACGGGTTTGTATAAAGCTCTGTATAGGTCAAATGGATGAAAGCCCACATGGATAAGCAGGTTAGTGACTGACTTTCACAAAACAATACAAAATGAAAAAAGTAACCTCCCCAAAACAAAATTAAATCTTACTTTAGGAAATTTAGTCATCAAATCTATGTAAAATCACAGGTTAGGGGAAGCTGGCTGTTCAGAAAGGTAACTGGAGATCATCACCGATGAGATATTACAAAACAGAGGGACCAAGATTATAGACCCTCCTTTATCTGGTGGCTAAATGTTAAGACTGAATCTACTGCATTTTCAAAATGAAGATGTAGGCAGAAAAGGTAAGTTTAAGGTGACAGTTTACCAGTTTAAATAACAGTTGAAATAACTCTTAGGATTTGAAAAAATTCCTCTTATTGTCAACCCATTGATACCACAATCTCATTTTTTCTAGTATAACTTCAAAGACATACTCTATGCAATTAATTTTTTGCTAAACCTGCATAGGAAAACCAGTCAATTTTCTAAGGAGAATTCACATACAAGTTTTCTCTACTCTTACAGGTGAATTTTATGTCTTTGATTATAAAAAAAGAGTACCCTACTATCACTTCTTGTGCCTCTTTTAACTTTACTCATCAATGCTTACCAGAGAATAGACAGTTAAGTTATCAACCTTCCCTGTCTCAGACACTTCTAAAAATATTAATGCCTGGATCCATTCCAGACCAACTAAATTGTAATCTCTGGATAAAGGCTCTGGTAATCAGTATTTAAAAGTTCTCCAAATGATTCTAAACACGGAGCCAGGTTTGAGAACTTCTGGACTACTGTAAAAATAAGATGACCTCTTTTCCCTATTGAGTTCAGAACACGTTTTTACATGCTAATCTGTAGGGAAGGGAAATAGCACTTAGGAGCATTATGTACCAGGTACCTTATGTGTAATTTTCATTAAATCCTGTGTAATTTTCATTAAATTCTCACCAACTTCAACGAGGCTAAAATTTTTATTTCTGTATTTATGTGAGATGAAACTCAAAACAATTAAGTTCCTCAAGAATGCACTCTTAACAAGTTCTAGGGCTGTAACTTGGACTCAAATTTGATTTCAAAGCTGTCTCCTCTGTCCCAATTCCTAGAAAAATTTAGTGTCTTACAAGCCTTACAAGATGATTCAGAATCTTGAAAATTTTTACTACAACAGTCTAAATCATTCTAAAATAAAACAGTCTGGATACTGTGGCCTGTTTTATTACGTAATTTCCTGACGAAGAGAATACTCTCCCATGTTGTCCCTCTTTTAAGCTTTTGTTCCTTCACTAAAAAAAAAAAATAATAATTCAACACTTACTCAAATACTGCACACTTCAGACATAAAAACAATTTAAGTTGGAGAAAACAGATATAAATTTGAATATATGGTAGAAAGTAGTAGTTTAAGGTGACTTTCAAGGTTTTTAGTTTTCATAATTTCTGCATGGTGTAGGAATCAGAAAAAACTGGATTGAAGAACATTTGCCCAAATAGGTCACATAAACAGTAAGTAACTTTTGTGATCCTTGTTTTCTGTCTTCAGCCCCATCTTTCATTCATCTTTCACTCAAATTAATACACACTGCACTGAGCTAAACTTCCCTTACCATTCTAACTCACAATGGTATCGCTGTCTTCTAAACAGCTCCTTGGAAACCCAGAAATGGACCAACTGTGGCTGAAGCCGACAATACCTGGGAGCCCACTCCAAGTTCATTTGAATACTTCATTCTTCCTAATAGAAACTCTTTAAGTATAAGATGTTCTCTTATTTTAATTACCAAGGTGTCAGCTCTTTAAGTCTGCTCCAAGCATCCCAAACCAAAAAAACTTTAAACTTAAAAAAAGCAAACAAACAAAAAAACAAAGCCACAAGAAGACTCAAAACTATTAACTAATTAAATAATTAAACAATCGTGACTTAAAAAGTACAGCCAGTCCACTGATTTTGATGTTTAGAGCTATTCTGCTTCCAAAGAAATGATTGTTTATGCACTAAATTTAAAATCAGACCTAGGAAAAAGAACAGCAAAAAATGCTCAATGTAATTTTTAACAGCAAAACACAGTGATATGTCTCAATAAGAATGACATCATTTCGGGGCACCTGAGCTCGGTTGGTTGAGCATCCAGCACCTGATTTTGGCTCAGGTCATGATCTCACAGTTCAGAAGACTGTGCCCCATGTCTCTGTGTTGAAAGCTGCTTGGGATTCCCTCTGTCCCTCCCCCTGGCATGCACAGGCTCTCTCAAAATAAACATTAAAGGAAAAAAAAAAAAAAAAAAAAAAAAAAAAAAAAAAAAAAAAAAAAAAAAAAAAAAGAGGGGTGCCTGGGTCGCTCAGTCAAATGGCCAACTTCGGCTCAGGTCATGATCTTGTGGTTTGCGAGTTTTAGCCCCACATCGGGCTCTGTACTGACAGCTCAGAGCCTGGAGCCTGCTTTGGATCTGTGTCTCCCTCTCTCTCTGCCCCCTCCCCTGCTCGCTCTGTCTCAAAAAAAGAAACATTAGGAAAAAAAAAAGAAAAACAAAAAAAGAAAGAATGGTATCATCCTTCTATATAAATGATTTGCTCTAATCAATTCTACATGATATTTTGACATATTTTCCTAGTAAGTTCAACTGCTTTGTAACAACTTAAATTTAATTCTTCTACTTTACTGTAAAACTAAGTTGTACAGTTATATAGTTTTATAATTAAAAACTTATGTCAATATATAATCTTTAGATTCACTTTAGAAATTAACTTATTATGGATAGCTATAGAGAAGCTCCAATGTGTCCCTTCATCCAACATACTCTGAATTGTAAATATCAACATTAATATGGCATGGAAAAACTTACAATTTAAATTATTAAACAAAAGCCACTTTAACAAAACCAAAGCCTCAATTGCTTTCCCAAGTTTAAAAAAACATTCACTTGTGATACTTTTTACAGTGCAACAAAAAACTAAATTGGCACTAGCTAGAAATTTCAATTTCTGTTCTTGGTTTGAGATGGATTTGCTCAAAAAGAGTCCAATTCTTTCTATGCCATTATTTTATTTTATAAAAAATTAAGTATTCTTACTTTGATATATTAAAGGGAAATAAATCTGAACGTCTTCCAAACATTTAAAAAAGGGCTTACCTCAACTTTATCAATATATAGAGCTAGTAAAATAATAATTATACTTGTTTTTAATGTTAATTTACCTAAACTTGGGGAAAATATGGCTCTAACTACCTTTTTCCAGTCTTCTGATGGAATATAATCTTCATCTTCTTCAGATTCTTCTTCTATTTCGCTATCTAGAATAAATAAGACAATATTATAAAATGATTGTTTTTCCTGTCCACATCTGTATATCTAGCTGTATGTTATTTTTACATCTACCATCGAACATTTAAGTATGCCTGAAAGTATCTGCAGAATAGGGCCAAGATATTTCTAATCAAATAATAAAATAATACCCTATCAGTTTAAAACAGGAAAACAATCCACAAACCTAGGATAATTCCAATCTTAGAAAACCTCATCCTTAGACAATTATTTCCTACGAAAATTTAAGAAAAAAAGTTTAATTAGAGTCAAGATAATCTGTTCCTGAACCTAATTCTGGTTCTGGTGACAGAATTATAGGAGCACAATTTCTTCCCTAATAAAATGAGAATTTGGATAAAACAAAAACAGTAGTTTCCAATCAGTGCTCCTTGAGATACTGAGAACTTTTTAGCAACACTCTGTGGGAGTGTGAAGGGAGGCTATGTATGAAGACCTCCATTCTCCTCAACCTCTGTTTTCTTGAGAGCAGGCAAGCTGCCGTTTGTTTACATTTGGAGTAAAATTGTATTTACATACTGGGATAGGAAATCTAAGACCTACTACATGTTTCAGCATCTTCTCAACTGTAAAATGGCATACAAAGTTCAAAAGGGTAAATTACATTCAGAAATTAAATCTTCCTATGGAAAAGCTAAGATAGGCAGTATACATACATCGCTTTCATGCATACATGCATCACAACTGAAATACCAGATCATGAAATAAATATTGTTTTAGAATGCAGTCACTTAGCATCCCACTTTTAACCAAACTTTGGCAATTTATCTAAGAAGAAAAAGGAAAAACACCAGATTTTCACCAAACTTAAAACACAGTAATTTCATTAACCCATCTCTTTTTATAGTGATACACTTTCTTTTCAAGTGGACCAGATCTTTGATCAAAACTCAGTAAATTTTTTTTTAATGTTTGAGTGTGAGAGGGCAGAGAGAGAAGGAGACACAGAATCTGAAGCGGGCTCCAGGCTCCAAGCTATCAGCACAGAGCCTGACGCAGGGCTTGAACCCACGAACTGCAAGATCATGACCTAAGCCAACGTCAGTCGCTTAACTGACTGAGCCACCCAGACTCAGTGCGTAAAACTCACAATAAAATATTAGCAGCACTACATTCACTTGCAAACTAAGTATGTAACAGAAATCCTTCACACGAAGCAGTAGCCATGTTTAATCAGTTATTACATTACCACACATTTCATGACAGGTGGTTGTTCTTCGAGTGTCTTTCTGTCTTTTAAATAAAGCATAGAAATTTAGACCACAAGTCTGAACTGATAACACTAATGGTTGCCTTTTTCTTATCAAAGAGCTGTCACCTACAGTAATGATTCCTGCTTAGAATGAAATACCATGGAGCAAATGAAGCATGCAAATATTCAAGATACGTACATTAAATGTCTCAACTACTGGTCATCTGTGGCTAGATTACAACTGTAGTAAAATTAGGAGATCTTCCGTATAAAACATATTATCGTTTCAAGAGTAAACCACTTCTTTAGAACTAGGAACCACTGATTAGAAAAAAGCAGTATTTATGAATATAGGTAAAAAAGGCTAAAAGGCAAAGAAAGTAGAAAATTAACACCGAGGAAAATACCAGGAGAAATTAAAAAAGATGACCATGAAACAAACTAAATTCAAAGAAGCGTTGGGGGGGAAAAAAAGGAACACATTCAAAATTAAGTAGTACAGTGATGCAACAATTATTGCAATCTACTCACGGACAAAAAGGGCCCTAGCACTGCTAAACTAATAGCCTAGAACAAAACCTAACACTGTTCAGCGAGATTTCAGAGTAAATGAATTCAAACAGATGAGTGAACAAGAAATGGAATTTTCCATCATATATTAAATGGTAAAAATTATCCACACAGCAACCAGTGATACTTACTTGTATCAAAATATTTACATCGACGTGGCCGGATTATTTCTTGGGCATCTTGAGAAGCAACAGATTGTGACGGATCATCATTGGAAGACTGAGTTTCATCCTCTTGACCTGATGAGTCCTTTATATTCTCTTCCTGTAGAATAAAAAAATTAAATTTCTTTAAGATGTAAGGAAAACTGTTGCAGATGAAAGGTTACAGTATTCCAAATACAACCAGAAAACTAAAATAAATACACTAAATTCATCATGGTATTCTGGGTTGGATCCTGGAACAGGAAAAAGGACATTAGTGGAGAAACTGGCAAAATCTGAATCGTCTATAGTTTAATTAATTATAGTTTAATTAATTAATATGGTTAATAGTACCAGTGCCAATTTCTTACTTTTGACAATATACCATGGTTACATGAGATATAAACAAGGGAAGTCAGGTAAAAAGTATATAGGAACACTCTATACTATCTTTGAGCTTCTCTATAAATCAAATTATTTCAAAACAGAATAAGAAAACTGAATACAGAACTACCAATTAGCTTTTATTACTTAGAAACAGTATTTTTTTTTTAAGTTAGTTCAAATTTACTTACAAGAGACACTGAAAAGAAATGCACAAAGACACAGATAAAACTATTACTTTCTCAGGAGTAGATTACAGGCAACTTCCAATATTAATAAATTACTACTGCAACAAGAAAAAAGACTACAATCTTAAGAATTACTGTATATAACCTTACTTTATTTTCCCCACTACAGCCACTGTTATCATCGTTATCAGCATCTTCATCGTCTTCACCTTCTTCTTCCTCTTCCTCCTCCTCCTCATCTTCTTCAGGGAGTCGAATAGTACTATCATAACCATAAAGACTGAGAAGTTCATGAATTGGCATGTCTCCTTCCTAAATAGACCAAATAAAAAGTTAACTTCTGAATAAATGATTATTTCATTTTCCTGTAATTCACAGATCTACAGCCTTCATTCCACACAGAAAACTTTTAGACCTGTATCGAGAATTCTCAAATCATACAAGGTGAGCCAAAATAATTCTGAAGCCTAGGAAAATCCTCGTCTTTCAAGAATTTCTATAAGAGACTGATCAATTCTAATTGCTAACAATAACATCTTTAAGCATAATAAAAAGTAACACTGGCTTAGAATTAGAACCGTTCTTCTGTGCGATCAATAAATGTAGCTTGACAATTAACACTATGTATAGATACTCACACTTAGGAGTACCATATACAATTTGGGAGTGGGAAAATTAAAAGAAACAATAAGAAACAATAAAACAAAAAGAAACAAACACATTAAAAGAAACAATAATGATAATATAAGAATAATACTGGATTACATTAGTCATACATTCTTTTCTAGGGTTACCTATAATGTAAAATCATGTCATATGCAATCCTTACAATCCATTTTACAAAACTGTTACATTACCCCATCTCACAGATGAGAAACTCAGGCTCACAGATTAAGCAACTTCCCCCAAAATGATACAGGGTACAAATAGTAGAGCCAGAATTCAGGTCTAATTCCAAAAGCCTATACTCACTCTTCAGTACGTTAGAATACTGCTTCAGCCAGTAATACCCATTAAAAAACATACCTCCTGAGAGTGAAATGAAGAAATATCCATATGCAATGAAATGAAATCAAGTGTTCTATGGAAGGTACTCTAATAATCAGTAACCAAGTGATATAAAGTATCAGGGAAATAGGAGACTATTTTGACTATAAAAAGAAAATGTAAGGGTTTTTGGGTGGCTCAGTCAGTTAAGCGTGCGACTTTGGCTCAGGTCATGATCTCGCAGTTTGTGAGTTTGAGCCCCACGTCGGGCTCTGTGCTGACAGCTCGGGCCTGGAGCCTGCTTCAGAGTCTGTGTCTCCCCCTCTCTGCCCCTCCCCTGCTCACACTCTGTGTCTCTCTGTCTCTCGATAATAAATAAACATTAAAAAAAAAATGTAATCCAAATCACCTGAACATATTACACACACATTCACGCACACCCTCCTTCTACAACCCCCGCTCCACCTCTCTGAGAAAAATTTAATAGGCAGTTTTGAACCTACCAGAAGGGCATCCATGAAACAAAACATGCTTTGTATTTCTCCAGCAGTCTTGCGGCATTATTCATGGACAGAAATAAGTTGCCCATGTGTTACATACATTGTTCCAATAGAGATGGATAAATCAGATTGGATGATATAACCTGATGACACTAAGTACTTAGATCATACGTTTAACTCCCATCACTCAGAATTTGTGTGCAGGAAGCAACTAATGTTTATGATTTGAAAAATTTTTCTTACAGAAAGAGGTAGGAAGAAAATTATTTTTTTTTTTTTTAATTTTTTTTTTTTAACATTTATTTATTTTTGAGAGACACAGAGAGACAGAGCATGAGCAGTGGAGGAGCAGAGAGAGAGGGAGACACAGAATCCGAAGCAGGCTCCAGGCTCCGAGCTGTCAGCACAGAGCCCGACGTGGGGCTCGAACCCGTGAACCGTGAGATCATGACCTGAGCCGAAGTCAGTTGCCTAACTGACTGAGCCACCCAGGCGCCCCAAGAAAATTATTTTTAACACGGGTATTTCACATTGTAAATGGAGATTCTAGTTATATATTAGTTTGTGAATCTATCTCTAAAAGAGAAATCAATTCTGAGAGCCCTGGTGACCCCCAACAGCCACAACCTGAAAAGTGGTAACTGTAACAGGTAAGGTACTACCACTACCACTCCAGCTGAATGACTAGCTGGCATACTTAACTGGCATCTCCTATTGTGTTTCTCAAAGTGCAATAACACAAACAGTGCTTGAGGTGTTCAAGGATCTAATCCATGCAGAGATCCACGTACCATGGACCTGGTACAGGACACAGAAATTTGGAATTAGAAAATCAGGATTTAAGAACTAAAACAGAACTTCAAAATCAAGAAAGTAGAATAAAAGAAAGCTACAGAAAAGGTTGGTTGTATACACAGTAATAACAAACAGCCGCCCTAAAGTGTCTTCTATGTGCACATTTGTGATAAGTGCTTTGATTCCACTATCTTATTCTCTCTCTTCTGAACAAGAGCAAAGGAAGAGTATTATGCAATCTCAACAGATCTTTAAAAGCACCAGTGGGACAGTTTATTACCTTTATGTACAAGTAAGAAAACCAAGCAGAAAGAAACCTCATGCCCTGAGAGACTTTTCTATAATACCTAGACCTAATCCCAGCTCGTATTTTCCATAAACTCACTCTATACCACAAATTAGAAGGTCTGACAATGGCAGTCACTACTATGAACAAGAATGCACCAAAAAAGCTTCAGCGTTAAGTTTGCAACTAATATTTACACAGACTTTAAGAATTCATGAAGAGTTTGTTTCATCAATATCTCATCTTTAAAACTTCCCTAATATAGACTGCTATTACGTCTGATTTTTAAAAGTGAGTTAACTGATGCTTTGAAAGAACATACAAAGTAGGCAGGTTATCGATCAAATGTCTTGCGGGCTTTCTAGCTTTGGTTTCTTATATTCGAGGGCAATAGAATCACCTTCAGGGCTTATCAAAACAGAGTGCTGGGCCCCATCCAAGTTTCTACTATAGCAGGGCAGAGGTTGGGCCTGAGTATCTGCACTTATATGTGCACTTTATATGTGCCAGGTGATACTGATGCTCTTGGTATGAGACTACCTTGAGAACCACTTATCTTACGTCTAAGATACCTGCAAATTTCCTTTCCAGTGAGAGGTAATAAAGTTTGATTATTATTGTTAATAAGGCTTATCACTAACATCTGTTAACCCAGGTCAGTTATATGTCAAAAGGATAGGTGACATACTAACTGCATGGAACAGTTTTTTTATTTTGTTTTTTGGGTTTTTTTTTAATTACTATCGGGAACGTGGAATGTCTCATTTCCATGGTTAGGTCAAGAATTTGTCCCCCTAGATAAGCATTTAAGAAGGATGATTCACTTGAGCTCTTTTCCAGCCATCCAAGATGCCAAAAGGACAGAAGGCTAAAGGGAAGAAGGTGGCCCCAACCCCTGCTGTCATGAGGAAGCAGGAAGCCAAGAAGGTGGTCAACCTGCTGTTTGAGAAGAGGCTCAAGAGTTTTGGTATCGGACAGGGTACCTAGCCCAAAAGGAACCCCACCTGCTTTGTCAAATGGCCCCGCTACATCCAACTGCAGCAGCAAAGGGCTAGTCTCTATCAATGTCTGAAAGAGCCTCACAGGATTAACCAGTTCACCCATGTCTTGGACTGCCAAAGAGCTACTTAACTGCTTTAGCTGACCCATAAATACAGACCAAAGATGAAGAAAGAAAAGAAAGCAGAGACTGTTGACCCGGGCTGAGAAGAAAGCTGCTGACAAAGGGGATGTCCCCATTAAGAGGCTGTCTGTCCTTCCAGCCGGGGTTAATACTGTCACCAACTTAACAGAAACAAGAAGGCTCAGTTGGTAGTGATTGCACATGCTGTGGATCCCCCTGAGTTGGTTGTCGTCCTGACTGTTCTGCGTTGTGAGATGGGGATTCCCCACCGCATTATCAAGGGGAAGGCCAGGCTGGGCTACTTGGTCCACAGGAAGACCTGCACCACTGTCACCTTCACACAAGTTAACTTGGAAGACAAAGGAGCTCTGGCCAAGCTGGTGGAAGCCATCAGGACCAATTACCATGACAGATATGATGAGATCTGCGGTCACTGGGGAGGCAACATCCTAGATGCAAAGTCAGTAGCTCACACTGCCAAGCTAGAAAAGACAAAGGCTAAACAACTGGCCACCAAGCTGGGCTAAATGTTGAGTCTTCTGTACATAAAAAGCAATAAAAAGTTCCCTTTAAATAAAAAAAAAAAAAAAAAAAAAAAAAAAGAACTGTGACTCACTTTTCATTTCTCAAAGAAAAATTTAGCAACACTGCTAATATTGACTAAGCAGAGAACGGAGGAGAATTGAAAGTGGTTGGTCACAATACATTTGGAGACCTAACTGAATGTGAAGAAACAGTAACAGAACTGGCAGATAAAGAAGTCACTCAAGTCAGAGGAAATGACTACCGCACAGGTACAAAAACAAAAATGAATACAAGGTTACCCTAATTAGAGCAGAAGGCATCTGTAGTAACTAAAATAAGTTCGATCTTGTATTTTTACCTTTCTCTAGTTTCATTTAGTTTCTAGTAGAAAGTGTTACACTCTACTTTTGACTGCATTTGAGAGTAACTGTTGAGCAGTGATTGACACTACAAGGGCTTAGGGAAGATTATACATGTAACAAAATGTTCCAGATGGACTTTGGCAGGGAAAGATTTAGTTTGTCAGAGACAGAGCTAGGTTGGAATCCACTGCTATTGTTCACATGTAGTATAATTAGAGCTTAAACTAGTTAAATTAGTGGATGTGGTAGAGAAAAAACTCAAGAGACCTTGAAGAAATCAACAGGATTTAACCATTAGTAAAGAGTGATTAAGAGGTCTTGGTGACACTGAATCTCTGTTCTAGACACTCCGTATTCCCAGATACACATTCATATAACTTCTAAAACAGTTCTAAGAAATATTAAAAACAATAAATTAAAACCAATAAAGTTCTAATAAACTTCAAAGTTAATTTTAGCTGGGTTCTATCACGTGTAAACAAAATATCCTTGCCTATTCCACTGAGGAAATGCTTGCTTAATATTAACAATAAAGGATATAGCGGTTTTATGCTTATGCTTAGGTATTGACTTTTAACTTAATTTCTTGTCACCTAATACCAAGTTTGTAAGCAACAAGTTAGTAAACGACAATCAAGACTGAGGAATACAAGACAGAGTTTGACATTAGTATAAAAAATATCTTACTTGAACTAAGGTATAAAGTGAAGATCTTGCAGCAAACACTGAGCTACAAGTACTACAATAAAAACCAAAATCAATTTTGCTGAGGAATCCTCAGTTTCAAATTCAAGTAGCATTTATTATGTCCCTACTATGCACTAATGGATGTACGTAGCATTTAACAAGTACCCTGTAAGGATAATTTATTGTCTGCCCCACCCCCTCAAATCCTTTCTCTTTCTATTTCCATATTCATCTTCTTTCAGGAATGTTCTTTCCTCCATTCCAAGCATGTATTTTGACTGAGAGCTCACTTTCTGGACTACATAGCATCTGATCCAATTGGAATCACTGCATTCCTGGCCATAAGTTTGGAATGGGCACGTAACCCAAGCCTGGCCATAGTTTGTTTCCAGATCTGTACCAACAACAGCTAAAAAAACATAGAGTATCTTAAGCAGTACATCTTGGAGACCTGGAAACTGACAGCATATAAACAAAGTTGGTCTGAAAAAGGATGCCACCATGTAGAACAGCAGAAACAGAAAATATCTTCTGGTGGCACTGAGTCCCTAAGGACTAGATATCTCCCTGCCCTTATTAAAATTACATGAGCCTTACATTAAATTCCTTATTTTGTCTAAGTAAGTTCAAGATGGATCTCTATTATTTGCCTCCAAAAATACTGATATAAACAGTAATGATACCCTATAAAACAAATGTTCCTTGCCATTTGTCTCTGAAAAAAGACTAAAAGCTGAATAAAATGTGGCTGACTCGGCACATTATTATACTGGGGTCTGCCAGTCACCTGTTCCAGATAATCTCTCATTAACTTATATGGTCAAAGTCTATGTTCCATAAGGTACTAATAAGGGGCTTTCCTCAAGTTAAACTGAAACACCACAAGAAAGTAGTAGTGTCTTATTACCATCCATACAAATGTAGTATGTAAGTATAGAAGTGGGAGAAACAAAGTGAAAGAAAAAATTATGGGTCAAGTAGAATGGAACATCACAGTTTGGGGGTTACAAGTATCTTTGAGAATTTTATGAATGATAAAAACTACTAAGATTTATTGAGTGATTATCACATAGGACACTATGCTAAATGTTTTACGTATATCATCCTTGTAGTAACACTGGCGCTTGATGAAATTAAGTAACTTGTCCAGAGTCACACACCTGCAGTAGAGTTTTGAATCAGGAAGTCTGACTAAATGTTTCACAGTACCTTTACATATACATGCATATGTACTGCCTTCCTCAAAACCGAGAAATAAAAGGAATAAGAAATATAAGGAAGGGGTGCCTGGGATGCTCAGTTGGTTAAGCGTCCGATTCTTCATTTCAGCTCAGGTCATGACCTAACGGTTCATGGGACTGAGCCCCATGTTGGGTACTAATGCTGACAGAGTGAAGCCTGCGTGGGATTCTTTCTCTCTGCACCTCCCTCACTTGCGTGCACAAGTGCGCGCTGTCTCTCTCTCAATAAATGAATGAATGAATGAAATATATGGAAGATATGGACATAGCACAAAATGAATAAAAATACAGGAACATGGACTATACTTGCATATTGTGCTTTAAGAAATAAGTTGACTAAGCACAATAACAAAAAGAGGAGCAATCACGGCTGCATAACCTAAAAGGAGGCTAGCTGGAGGTGAAAAGAACAGATGTTTTCAAAAGACATTTTATCTATCTGCCATTTAACTTCAAAACAGTAAAGTTACCAAATAACTACAGCACTATTTTAAGGTTGGAGTGGTGTCCATCTGCCAGCCATAGAGGAGTGGGTCCCTCTCAGCCGCGTTCATGTTAGATCTTTTTAGAAATGACTGCAGGAGACAGCAGATATTGGCTATTCAAGGGTCATCTGTTGGATGGACACAGTACGCTTCTTATACCGTGTACCACAACCAATTTACCAGTAAATGCTACTGAAAGAAGAGGGGAAGGAGGAGGAAAGAGACTGATTTCCAGCCAGGATGGCATAAGGGACTACACATCCAGACTGGACTAGAGAGACCAGACCGTTCCTAAGGTAAACAACCTCTTGGGATTGTTGGGGCTTCACTATAAGATAAACTATAAAGGGATGGAGGCAGTTAACTTTTCTTTAGAACTCCCACACTGGGGTTTCTTTTTATTCTATGTAATTCTTGTCATGTGTACACTTCACAAAACCCTCTCACATTTTAATCTTTATTTTCCAGTTCTGGAGATTCACCAGATGGTTATGTGTCTAGCACTTCAAAATGAGTATTAAGTATAATATTATTATAACATGATTTTTAAAAAAATACAGATAAATACATAAAGATATAGCTGATCCTGATCCCTCTTCTCCCAAACAGACTGCTACATTTGTGCCATTCAAAACAAGGCTTTGAATTTTAAGAGTACATTTGAAAAACAGAGTTAAGCCAGCCTGCATATTGCTACTCAAGCAAACAAAAGTATATTCACTACAGGAACGATTCTGATACCCCTTCTAAGATTACCACTATAAATTCTAACCTGTATATCTAATTCTATTAAAATATTCAAATGCTGAACTTACATAATTATTTTATATTAAGATTCATGCCTGTATTGAACTGTACAAAATGTAACAACAAACATCAAAGCTTCTTCTATGAAAAGCTACTTTTCACTTAAAACTTTAGATTTCAAACTGAATGAACTTAAAACTACACGCCATGCAATTATTGACATTTCCTGAATGAATTGCTAGTCAAAATTCTGCCACAATTACATCAGAAGTCCATGTCATACAACCAACATGCCAGGTAAAAAATCACCTGATTCTTGACAGAACTGTAATGTTTCATTTCTATAAAAGAATATCAGTAATCAGTGAGAAAATCTGGCTCATTTTTTAAATAAAAACAAAAACCAGTTTGGTTTGGTTCATACCTAAAAAGTTTATAACTTTAAGAAACACAACATATTGGCCCTAAACTAGCTTAGCTGCAGGTTACAGATGAAGCGTTGGTGATTATGCGCAACTTAAACCTAAATTTTAATTATTCTGGGAAAAGTTAGAAGCATCTGAAAAGATGTAAGACAGCCTGTTTGAGGAGAATGATAAAAGATTGGCTCCCCTTTCTCTTCCTTTCTATATCCTCTATAAAAAATTCTATTTTAAATTCTTTTTCCTAAGGAAGGGTCACCTGAAAGCAAATATGGGGAGGCTGTAAAAGACCAAAGGAGGCAGAATAAAGGAGAAATAGGAAACAACAACACGCCCAAACTTTTAGCAAAGCTCATTAGCAATTTTGTACTAATTAAATGTAATAGCCTGTTTTCAGAAACAGAAAAAAAAAACAAAAAAAAAAACAACCAATAATCATTCTACCACACAACCTGTACTGATTATCTCCTCCTGAGTGACTACTTAATTATTTCAGCAACATAGAGTGTGAGAAAATGGAATATATAAGATTTTCCTCCTTTCATGGTTATCCCATGGATGGGTTATTCAGAAATGAAAATATACCTAAAGTGATAGAAGTTTCTGTGAAATACAGGCAAATAACTGCCTTCCATTTAATGAATATATGAAGTGACTGCGACTGAGTCCTAAATCAACCATTTCCTTTGATGTTCACGTAGGTTCTAGATCATTCAAACAAACTATAACAGTCTTCTGAATGACTTTCTAGCCTCTTGTAAAGAACAGTTTTGACTCCACGCTCCTCAAGTGCTTTTTAACCCATTCTTGAAAAGCTTTTATAACAACTATACATCATGGTCACTAAGACCAATTGTTTTCTGGCTTAAAACAATAAAACACTGAATTGCTTAGGCACTGTGGATTAAGCTAGTTTTAATTACTAAAAGATCCAAAAGGGGACCATCTGACAAGATTTGACTAGATAGTAATAGAATTCCTTTTCTAGTTCTTTAAATGTGCAATATAAAAACTAAAACTCGGCAACACATATTACTATACAAGAATTAATTTTTCCAAAATATTATGTACTCTAAACGTGTAAAGGCTGATACTACGTCTTACTTATTTTGTATGTTCTTTTTGTCATGGGGTGTACCAGATCATATACACAATACATTTTAATAAGAGCATACCAGAGTGATTTATCATTTCATCCAAAAAATTTGACCACTCTTGCTAAGTATCAGGAAATACACTGGTGAATAAAACACTGTCCCTCCTCTCATGGAACTAAAGGAGGACACAGACAATAAATGAGACAAACATATAATTACAAATTGTGTTAGTTATAAAGAAAGTATTGAATCGGGTACAGTGGATTAAAAAAAAAGCTAACTGGGAACAGGTAAGGTCACCGTGAGAAGGCAACATTAAGCCCAGACTTAAGGGGATAAGGAACCAGCCTCAGAAAGCACATACCGAGGAGTAGGAAAAAGCTGAAAGGCCTTGAAGCAGGAAGAAACAGCATATCTAAGAACAGAAGCACCTGGTGTGGCTATGTAACAGCATGACAGGGGCCTTGCTGGCCAGGTCAAGGAGTTTGGATTTTCTTCCCATGTAACAGGAAGACACTGCAGTTTTAAATAAAAGGCTGACACAACTGCATTAATATTTTGAAAATACCATCATGATTATTATAGAAATATACCGGATGAAAGAATGGTAAAAGAGGAGAATCCTCTTTTAAAGATGGAGAATCCAGTTAGGAAGCTGTGGTAATAGGCTAGGCTAGAAATGATGGTGACCTGGGCAAGACAGTGGCAGCAGAGATAGAACAACAGTCAGATAAGAGGTATCTTTGTGGAAAGAAATGACAGGCTTATTCAGGATTGAGTATTAGGAATGAAGGAAGAGGATTTCCTGATTTCTGATTTAGGCAATAAGGTAAAACAGTGCCATTTTTTATGTTGAAGATAGGGAAGGAACAGATGGAGGAAGTAGGAGATCAATCAACAGTTCTGCTTTGGACATTTAAAATGTAAAGATGTCTATGGAGATATCCAAGCAGAAATGTCAAGCAGGAGGTTAAACAAAATTGGGAATAGGGAATATATTAATGCTAGAAAAATAAAGAATACTGACACTATGGGAATGGATTAGAACAGATCACCTAATTTAGTAATTTTCAAATTTGGTGTGTATACACCCCACAGAGATTCTAATTATATGCCTGGGGAGAGGCATAGAAATCCGCATTTCTTAAGTCTATGAGCAATTCTGAAGCAGCTGACTCTCATACTACATTCTGAGGCGCACTGATTTATAGACAGAAGAAAAATCCAGAACTGAGAATTAGGGAATTCTAAATTTGAATTCCAAATTCACCTTTGGTGAAGGAAAATGAGTCTGCAAAGGATACTAAATAGAAACAAACAGAAAAGAAAAACTGGACAGTAGGGTACTCCAGAGTTCAAATAAAAGGAAACAGTAACTGTTGAATATGGCTGAGAATAGAGAGAAAAATGATGAATAGAATGTAAGATCATTGGTCATATTGATAGGAGGGGACAGAAACTATCCAGAGTACTTTATGGAATAAATTGGAAATGAGAAACATGATGACCACTATTAAGAAATTCTGGCTCAGGGTGCCTGGGTGGCTCAGTCGGTTAAGCGTCAGACTTCGGCTTAGGTCATAATCTCATGGTTCATGGGTTAGAGCCCCGCGTCGGGCTCTGTGCTGATAGCTCAGAGCCTGGAGCCTGCTTCAGATTCTGTCTTCCTCTCTCTCTGCCCCTCCCTTGCTCGCACTCTGTCTCTTTCTGTCTCTCAAAAATAATAAACGTTAAAAAATTAAAAAAAAAATTCTGGCTCTGAAAGGGTGCGAGTAAAAGGTCAGTAACTGGGAGAGGACAGAGGTATGTAAGAGGAAATTCAGCATACCTTTATAGCCTATTTTTGACCGGATAACTGTGATGTTTTACTCAAGTAATTCTATTCCACATAATAGCTATTCCTTTTTAAAAAAAATGCCTTTCATTTCAGACTTTAAATATCTCACCTACAACCACACAGAATTTTTCACTATCAATTATATGTAACACCACTCTTCCCCAAAAACAAAGGTAGAGAATGAAAATTTCAAATGTTTCCCCTATCTGCAAAAAAAGCCGTTAACTACTTCATCCTCTAGCTCTTATTGTTATTTACCCTTGCAAGATCCTCTATTTCAGAACTGAAGTTTGTTTCTCCTTCCATCATTTCTTCCTCTTCTAATGTTCGTTCATCATCAAAATCATGAACCAGCATGTCAGCTGATGGATCAAATTCATGGTCATCTGACGTTGCTGAACCTCCTGGTAAAGAATATTTTAAAAAGTTTGGTAAACCAAATGAAGTGTTATCTTATTAATATTTATTTAATGTGTATGTTATTTGAAGTTGGATACAGGTCAAACAAAAGTATCAGGGAAAAGCTATGCACATCGAGTATTAGTTTTCTAAAACTCTTACCCTTACTCATCACTCTGTCCCTGTAAAAAAAAACTCTTGTCTAAGGGATTATTTTTTGTCCTGTTTCACCTCTATATATTCACAGTTAAAATTGTTAACTGGTGGGGTGGGAGAAGTATAGCTTTAAAAAAAGTGTGTACAAGCTCTTAAAAAGAGTACTGTCATCTAAACACAAAATTTCAGTTGTAAAGAATAATGGATCACATCAAGTAAGAATGGTAATTCATGTGGGAAATACCACAATTCTTAATCATCTGACTGATATTTAATAGACCCAATGAGTATGAGTCCGTATGGCCCATGAGAATACAGTCATGGGAGATATACAGTCATCTGAATACACAGTGTAATGAAAATACAGCTACATTCAAATATTATTCTATTAGCACTTCCACGGAAATATATTTCAGCATGTAAGTAGCCGTCCTTAATTTATTTAGTTGATTTTGGTCTGAAATAATTCAGATAGAGAATATAAAACTGAAATTTATTAAAATGGCATACAGAACTCTTATGAACTCATTAAAAATAATCTAATAGCTAACTGATGTGTAAGCTAATCTATTTTTAGCCTGCTGGCTGGGGAATACTGCTGTACTCAATAGGGTCAAGCCTGTAATAGTAGATTGCAAATGCTCAGCATATACATTCTATAAACTACCCCACAATTGGCTATTGCCAAACCTGGACTTAAGTTTACAAATTCATTTTTTTATGAATAAACGAGTTATTTAACATTTAAAAAATCAATCAGCAATTTCTTTTATCAATTTAAACTGTTAAAAAGTTATATTACTTAATAATAAATGTTAAAACCATTAACTAGTAATATATTACATCAGTATGCTCTTCCTTCAGTCCAGTAAGAGAACCAGTAAGTAAAACAAAGCGTTAGACATTGACTTCTGGAAAAACAGACTATTACGGATAAGGGGACACTCAAGGTTCAGGGTTCTTGTCATCTCCCTCAATTTTCAGTGTAAATACCATATTCTGAGTGCTTACTGTGTGCCAAATACTATGGCTCAAGCACGTCACATACATTGTATCTCATTTAATCTTCAAACCCAAACTTGAACAAAACCAAAACTTGAGGCTGAGTTTAAGCAGCACGTTTAAACTCACAGAGCCAGTAGGCGGCAAGGACGGAATCTGAATCGTGGGTCTGCTAATTCAGTGCCTGTGCTTTTACTGCATTCTAAGCTTCCTGGAAGCCACAGCCTCAGAGACATTAAGTATGCTGCCTCAAAGAATACTTGAAGAGAACCTATTTTTACTAAGATGACTGAACTGCAAGCCAGATCAGGTGGTGAAGCACTTAGAAGTCATCCTGCTCTTTGACGAACATAATACTAATATTAAATATAAAATAACTATTATTTCTAAATCAGAAATCACCTTATAGTACAAATTAAGTTAACAAACTATCAAAGTTTTAGAATGATTTACAAAATAAAAACACTTAGAAAAGTGTTTTAATTTCTTTGGATAATTAAGAAAAGCATGGCATAGTTTTAATACAGCACCTTGGTACTGGCTAAGGGACTAGACACAAAAGTTCC
The DNA here is from genome assembly GCF_018350195.1 of Panthera tigris. Classification (NCBI taxonomy): domain Eukaryota; kingdom Metazoa; phylum Chordata; class Mammalia; order Carnivora; family Felidae; genus Panthera; species Panthera tigris. Next base: position 54,900,855 of record NC_056667.1, on the reverse strand, counting down.
ATGAGAAAACATCGAGAGCCACTAATTTAGTTGTAGCTTTTTACTTAATAACAAAGGTTAATACCATTAACTAGTAATACATTACATCAGTATGCTCTTCCTTCAGTCCAGTGAGAGAACCAGTAAGTAAAACAAAGCATTAGAAGTTGACTTCTTGAAAAACAGACTATTAGGGATAAGTCCCTAATAGTCCCAATCATTATTCCTTCTTTTTGAGTTTTTAATGAAAAAACATTCCCAAAACTTTTCAGTTCACACAGCAACCTTCTAGGACACTTAGTCAATAATCATGTATTCCTACAAATCATGCTGTACTTTTCTTCTCCTTTGTAGGCAGGAAGATCCTAGAACAACCTCACACCACAACTCTGTACACTATTATCCTAATTCCTATTGAATGCAAATATTGTAAAAAATAATTATGCTTAATTCCTAACTACGTATACTCTTTCACCAACTAAAACAAAAACAAAACAAACTCACATGAGTACACAGCACCAAGTTGAGTGCTATATTACTTACCTGAAGTCTCCCATTTTTTGTCATTACTTGCAAAGCCATTTATATTTAAAGCCTTGCCACTTTACTCTCTCATTACAAGAAATAACAAAGTGTGGGTGAACCTTTTTCCCCTTCTCACTCCAATCCTCTCCATATATATACCACACTGTTTTCTAACTTTCAATTTCACTTTTCTTGCCTTAATCTGACTTCTTGGTTTTACTTGACTTATTTTTGCCTTGTTGAGACCAATTAACCATTCTTTTCCTAGCTTACTAGGCTGTCTCCTTGAGGTAAAAATCCCCAAGATAAATTATTAGGGGCAGGGAGTCTGGTGCTTTGTGTAAATACATATTTTGCTTCAGAGTTAAGGCAAGTGTCAGCTTGGTAATAAAATCGTACCCTAATACAAAATTACTAAGGTATCTTACATCTTTTCAAAGATTCAAAAGATAAATTAAACATATCATGTGCATTCATTTAATAATTTTATTTCCTTCCCTTCTCTAAATCCCTACATCTAATGGCTACTAGTCTTACAGGTAAAGTCTTGTATTTTACCTGTACAGGTTTACACTGGGAAAGTCCAGAGACAAATTACTGAGCCTGGGTCATGTGACTCTTATTACTAATATCAATTCCAAAGTACAGACGTTACAAAGGACACAGCCTCTTACCAGTGGACCAAAAATTTTTTTACATGAAGCCTCTATTCCTAATTTTTTCCCACCAACTTTTGTTAACTGCCTACAATTAGTATTGTAAGGACAATAAATATTCCCTTGGGCAGAAACCTGATACTACAAACACTATCTACTTCAAAAGATCTTCCTTAGTCCGAAACCAAAAAAAAATCAATCTATTTGTAGAAGCATTCAGCAAGTAGTAAAGGCCATCGAAAACATTGTATTCTTCAAGTTCCACTATTCTTGCAGTTCAGCCTAGGCCAATTCAAATGCAATGGAAACTGAGAAAGCCATTAGTATCACCTTTGAAGTAATTACTTTTTTTGTGCCTATGTATTACTTGATGAATTTCTCAAAAATTCATTGAAAAATATCTAAAACTCAGTCTATTTGCAATGGGACAACATGAACAGAAACAACTAGAACCCACTTTTTCAATGAAAAAGATGTCTGTGTTTGAAAGAAAAAAAATACTGGGTACAATTCCATGTCCCAAAAAGGATACAAATAATCTGCTATTTATGAGGTCAGATTACTTCCAACCTCAACCATCCAGAACATATGTATAAAATAAGTTTAAAAAAATCCTTGAGTTTCAGAAATGTCACAACGCCTAATATACTTTACTTCCAAGTCTATTAGAAAAGAATAAGACATTTGTAGCTAAATAAACACGAAAAAAACTCAGTCAACTGAGCACACTAGTCATTTGGAAGGGATCTGGAGGTATCCTAATCCAACTCTTACTTCATACATCGTACTACATAGAATACAACTATTTGTGTTCATGAAAAGAATCCTAAACCATTAAAAAAGGCATATATTAAGCATTTTTACAAACATTCTTTCTAAAATTTACAACATAGAAAGATTGCTTTAATAATCTGGAAAATTCAGTAATGTATCATACCTAAATATTCAATATATATACAATGTTTTCAAATAAAACATTACCCTGCCTCTGAGAACTCCCTTCCTGACTCTAATTATCTCGCACTGTTCCTTACACGTACTCCACTGTAGAAGGCAGTCCTCTCTCTTGGTGAAGTTTCTGGACACCAAGGCAGACTGGGCTCTTTCCTGACTGCTATTTGGCTCCAACCAATTGTTGCTATAAAGGAATGCTGTACCCAGCGGTGCCAGAACCTCTGACTAATCATGAGAAGCCTAAATTCAGATTTTATATAAAATATTCTAGGTTTTTAAAATCACTAGACTGGCCAAACAAAAAAACATTTGTGGCCCAGATATGGGTCAAAGATCACATGTTTGCAAGGCGCCTGGGTGGCTCAGTCGGTTAAGCATCCAACTTTGGTTCAGGTCATGATCTCGCCATCCTGGAGTTCGACCCCCATGTCGGGCTCTGTGCTGACAGCTCAGACCCTGGAGCCTGTTTCAGATTCTGTGCCTGCCTCTTTCTCTCTGCCCCTTCCCTGCTCAGACTCTGTCTCTCGCTTTCTCAAAAATAACAAACATTAGAAAGAAAAAAATTTAAAAGATCACGTTTGCAACCTCTATATGGTCTGTGGGTAAAATCAGATCCTACTCAATCTAAACATAACCTCCTTAATTTATAACATTGAATATTCATTTTTGAATGTTCTGCTTTTTTTCTCCCTCACTAAATGCATTTTTTTTCTCAAAAACTTTGAGCTTCCTATACAAGCAAATATTTCTAAGTTAGTGACTCCTTTTGAAAAAGCACACTTCATATTTACTTGAAATCAAATATCAATTAAAACCTATAAGAAATACACGTAGTAATTCATAAAAAAAGTGAACCTACAAGTAGTCATGAGGTTGAACTCACAGCAGCCTCACCTGTACTTTCATGGGCAGTCAAATATTTCATCCATTTCTTTTTCCCCAGAGAAAAGAAGCATTCGGAAGAAAAGCAAGTCAGATGACAGTCTAACTCCTCTAGGCTTTTTATAATAGGACAAATGTTAGTCAAACAGAAATTATAGAAAATACAGAAAATACTTACCTGGACTTGAAGACTCAACAGATGGCTGAGGAGGGGGAGAAAAGAAGAAATATTAGCATCTTTGTATAGTAAATCTGTGCAAAATTTACAGGAATTACTCAAGGACCAGTTTGACATCAAAGATCACAGTTAAGTTTTTACATCTGAATTATCTAAGACAAATTAAAACCTATATAATCCTTTCTCTGACATTATATTTAAACATATAAAAATCCCAAACACTCCTGAATGTAGAAATGAAGACAATAATATGAAATTGATTCAGATTTTAAAGGCAAATATGGATCTCATAACATATGCAGCTTAAGAGATCTGATTTTAGATATTAGAACTTTCTGAAATATTTTCTCTTATCAATAAAGGGGAAATTACACACAAGATTCACTAACAAGCTGGCCTCTGGCTTAAAATACGTGAAAGAAGGGAGGCGAAAACACTTCAAGACGTTAATTTTAAATAAAAATCATGTTGTATACAGTAGAAGGAAAAAGTAAAATGTTATTAAGCACCAAATAGTACATTAGGCTAACTTTACAACAAACAACATATTTTTAAATTATCACAGAATTAGTAACCTTTGAGCTAAAGTCTAGAAAGGTTAAGGTCTCTGATGAAAAAATCAAAAACATTCCCAATTATAACATGCTGCTTCTACTGTAGCATTCTACCCCTCATAAATTTAACTATAAGCATTTAGAAAATTTAAAGATAACACTGTTAGCAACTTATTTTGGTAATACAACCACTTGACGGTTTGAGGCTATTATTTTATCTAAATTCAGTTAATTCAAAATTATAAACAAGTCATATACAAACATAAACTTCTGTAAATATATAACAAAAACTCAAGATGCTTCAAATGGCATATGCTTCATAGTTAAAACCTTTCTTATTCATTCAGAGCTATTTCATGCCCATTAGAAGTCAGGCACGCTGGAAGCCCAAAATTATTAGCAAAGATAAGTTATTCCAGCACAGACAGTCCCTGACAATTATGGCTCAACTTACGATTTTTCAACTTTATGATAGTGCAAAAGGAATACCCGTTTAGTAGAAACCGAAGTTTGAATTCTGATCTTTTCCTGGGCTACCAACACGTGGTATGATACTATCTTGTGATACTGGGCAGTGGCAGCGAGTTGCAGCTCCCAGTCAGGCATGCGATCACGAGGGCAAACAACCAATACACTTATAACCATTGTGTACCCATACAACCTTTCTGTTGTTCACTTTCAGTCTAGTAGTCAATGAAGTACATGAGATATTCAATACATGGTTATAAAATAGGCTTTGTGTTAGACAATTCTGCCCAACTGTAGGCTAATGTAAGTGTTCTAACCATGTGTGAGGTAGGCTATCCTAAGCTATGATGTTCATTCAGTAGGTTAAGTACATTAAATGCATTTTTGACTTAATATTTTCAACTTATGGTAGGTTTATCAGGACATAACCCCATCATAAGGAAGATCTCTATTTTCCTTCTTTCTGGTAACTAATGCGGAAGGGAGCCGAGAAGAACAAAATAAAATGAGGAAAGTGACAAATTTTTGAAAAACTAGGCATCTAAGACAAATTTCTTTTAAGGTGTTAAAATTCTATTTTGAAAACTGTCCATAGTATGCTATTGTATTAAGTATGACATTCTCTATTGTACATGGTGACTTAGGTTCTTTTGAAGCACACTTCCCAAGGGTCCTATTTTTTTTCCCTTTTAATTCTTAAAATGGCTCTTGACTATAGCATCAACTTACTTTAATAAAAGACTGACAGTAGTCAGTATTATATATTTTAAAGTGTCACACCACTACCCTTACTTAAAAGTTGCTCTGCCACACAGAGTCAAACCAGTGCTACTTATTAATTCCATTCCTCTAACAGGAAGCTGAAAAGCAGGGTGATAGAGTAATGTAACTATAAAAAGGGTTTCTAGCTTGCTTAACATCTTATGGGCAGAGTAACACACTTCTAAGCTCAAAACGGATATAACCACCACACAAATTATTACACAGCAAATCAATATTTTAAAATATTAATCTACTTTTATGTCATGCAGTTATGCTTTGTTTCCCAAGTTTAAGCACAATTTCTGTCCAAGGCTACGGCAACGATGACTGTCTTTATCTGGTCCCAGGTTTGCCACTCACAAAGTAGCCTCACAGTGCTGTTTTTCCTTTTTAGTAAACTTCTGAAAATATTGCAGGGCAGAAACAAGAAAATCAGCATTTCTTTCAAATTAGGAGCTTAAGAGACATGGCTCTTTGAGCATTCAGTTCTTTTTGAACACTCTAATAATTACTCCATTTAACAGTCTTCTGATAAAAAGGGGTTTCTGATTAAAAATGTCATTCTTCTGAATAAAAGGTACATTTTCACAGATGTTAGGTATTGGCAATAACAAAGACACTGAGTTGTGAATGGCGTTTGCAGTTTTTAAAAGGCCTCAAAGAGCACTAACTGCCAATACCACACTGATCATTGTGTTGTATTGGTAAAGTTATCTATCACTTTAAAGTTCTGAAAAAGGTCCCAAATATTTTCCGTTAATTAAGATACCAAATATTCAGAGGACTGGTATTATTTGTACGTTTAGCTGGCAGAAAGGAGAACACCCAGTATTCAAAGACAGCATTAATGACCATTTTACATCAGAAATACTGGAATGTTTCAAGAACTGTAATTTGACTGATGTGTACCTAGGTTAGGATAGGGAAGGGGAAGTAGGGAGATATGCCTCTAGACATACATTTTAGTATTCCATGTTCAAAATATAATTACACTGTTTCCATTTGGGCTGGGTGAGAGTGAGATATTTCTTGTAAGTTTATTATACTCAATTAATTTAAAAACTGACCTTTTAGAAAACTGGCATTTGAAAATTTTATACTATACATTACTTTTGTCCCAACTGCAGGCAAAAAAATTATTTTTCAAAGTAAAAGTTCACTATCATAATACAGGAAATTTAAGTACAGAATGTGAGCATTCTTTTTTTTAGGTATTTAGAAGAGCAGAACCAGCTTACATTTATATAGTACTACATATTCTCCAATGCATAAATTTACTTGATCATAACTACATACCTGGCAATAACACCCACTCTGCCAACATCATTTTATAGATTAGCAAACCCAGGGAGATAATGTGACTTGATCCATGGTAAGTGGTGAAGGTGGAACTGAAGTCTACGACCTGAATATTTCTATACCTTCCAGGGGAACAACTATATTAAAAATCTTTTCTCTTTACCTCTTTCCTTCCTCCCCCTTACTTTCTTACTTTTTTGAATGTTTTTCATCTGTTCAAAGTATATTTAAAATGTGACTGCAAGTTATCATCTGTCATGTCAGACTATTATCTATGTCTATTTAGGAAGTGGTATCTTTAACAATATCTTCCAGAAAAACCTGCGACATCTACCATTAATGATGCACAAATTAGTACCTGCTTAAAACTAGAGCTGTAAAACAGGTATTCATTTGTAACTTTTTTTTGTATTTTTAGAAAAGGCACAAACTAGAAAATGCAAATAGTAAAGAAAATTTTTCATTAGAAGTGAAAATGTATTTATGATGCACTCGTACATTATTGGTAGAAAAATACAAGTTGGTTTAACCCTTCTAGTGATCATTTTGCTAATATGAAATTATCCTACTGATAAGCCTAAGAAAGCATACCAAGATACATGTTTAACAGTCGTTACCATAAAGTGGTTCATAGCAACAAGTTGGGAAAAAATTTTCAAGTCTATCATTTAACTAGTTAGAAATGAAATACTGTTCTTCTAAGCAACAAAACACTATTAATCCATTAAAAAGAGACAAGTCTGTTTGTGGTGAATGAGGGAAAAAAATGTAAAGAACATTTATTTATTTATTCATACATATATTAGGAGTTAAAAAAAAAAGTAGAGAAGGGGGTAACTTGGGCTGGAATATAAATGACATTTTTTTTTTTCTCCAAAAGTACACACAAAACCCTGTAACAATAGTTATCTCTAGGGAATGGGTTGGGGAGAGAAAGTTTTTTTCATTTTATACCCTTCTATACTATTGGAATTTTCTAACCACTTGTTAGTATTACTGGTTTTTTTTTAAAGAAAGTCAGTGGAGATCATCTTATGGAATTATGAGCAATTTTCATTTCCTTCCTCTACTTTTAGATTTTTAAGAAAACCTATTACTAGCCACTTTTTTTTTTTTTTTAACAAATGTATCATTTAGAAAAATAACCTAGTTTTCTTTTAGGTGCATACATAATTATCTGAGACAGAAAACATAACTAGACAGTCACACAGAGTATGAGTAGGCTAAATCAAATTAAAAAATGAACAGCTGACTTTTATATCTTCACCACATATATGATTTAATTGATCAAGTTGCTAATACTTGTAACAAATATTAAATGCCTCAGATATCTTCAAATGTGTCTCTAGAACACAGTAAACTAGAATATAACCATTAAAAAAAAAAAAGGTAAAAATGAAGTAATCAGATTCATATATTCCAGGCAATCAAAAGCATATTTTCAAATAAACATAACTGTCTGAACTAATTTCTCCCCTCAAACTAATTCCACCACCATTTCTTTGTTATCATCACCTACTTAACAATATAGACGCTGCTAACTAAATCAGAGGTTCTCAAGTGATGGGGATAGAAGCCAGGAAGGAGTTAGATGCCCCTCCTCCAGGTGGAGAAAGCAGGGGAACTGTGCTCACCATTTCTCTTCCTCCATACAAAACTAAGTCACTTAACTTTCCCCTGAAGAATTTGGGGGCATAAAAAAGATTAAGAAAGTCGTGTTGGTAAAACTAGCAAATTGACTACAGTAGTAATAACTCAGAGGATGAATTGCTATTATTAAGCACTGGGAATTCAGAAGCCTAGGTTCCACTCTTAATTGTGCCACAGCCTAACTGCACAACTTAGGACAAATTGCATCAACTCTGCTCAGTTTCATTTTCTCTAAGTAAGATTTAGATATCTTCTAGTTCAATTTCCTTTGAGATCTAAGTTCTTTACTTTTATTATAAACTGCTCAAAAGACCTAACACTACCAAGGAATACTTAGCTAAAGGGATGGGATATGTTTAACAGCCTCTTCTGAAAATTTTTTTTTAAATCTAGGACCTTCAGAAAAAAATCTCAATTTGCAAAAAGCTTTTTTGGGGGTGCTACTTTATGAATTTCCTATCTACACAAACATAATTTAACGGTCATTCTTATAAGCCATAGAATAAGTCAAACAGAATGAGTCCCAGGTGATGACTGGTACTTGAACAGTTTTATCACTGCAATGAATTTTGAAATCATTTGCAAATCTTTTGAAACATACAGGGACTCAAGCTAACTTCAAGCAAGAAATTTCTATACAGGTGATTACTTTTCTATTTTTACTAATCAGTTTCTTATGGCAGTGTTTGTTTTCTTTTTTTTTTTTTTAATGTTTATTTTTAAGAGAGAGTGCAAGCAGTGGAGGGGCAAAGAGAGAGGGGGACAGAGGATCCAAAGTGGGTTTTGCATGAGCCCAATGCGGGGCTCAAACTCACGAACCAAAGCAGAAGATCATGACCTGAGCCAAAGTTGGACACTCAACTGACGGAGCCACCCAGGCATGCCAGTGTTTTATTTCTGATTTGAAAAACTGATTACTCTCCTGTAGAAAAATTCTCTAAAAGTAATCGACTTTATATATCCTCCAACCAACCTTTTCTACCTTATCATGCACTTTATCACTCCTTCTGAATTAAACTTTATTAGATTCTCATACATTTATCCAGAGTCTTACTCTGGATAAATCCTAAATACACTCAAGTATAAACAGTAAAAAGTTCATTACCACTATAGAGAATTATTTAAGGCCTAACACTACTGCAGTGAAACAAGTTTTGTTTAGAATAGAAATTAACACCATCAAGAAGAATGGTCAAGATGATCCTATTTCCTTAAAAAATGAAATCCAAATACACTAAAACCCACTAAGCAAGGAGTGTGTTTTCAAGAGAAATAAATGAAGATGTGACAGTGAATAAACAGATTACGTATTGGTTTTGAAAAGGTTTAAATACTTAAAACTAATATAGAAAAGTAGGTTCATTAAAATCTTCTTCTCTTTATATGATAGCAATATGACCTAGGTGAAAAGATAGGTCTTACACTATGTTGTCGCTTTTTCCCCCCCGGAAAAGAAAAGTCCCGTATGTGTTTACAAACCCTGAAATAACAGACAAATTGTTCATTCCCAAAGGTCCCTGTACCACATTCCTTATAAAACCCAAAGGATCAACTATTTCTTCCTCTTATTCTTTCTTTCTTGTTGCCTTTGTAAAACTGCAACTACCCTGTAATTTCCTTCCTTTAAGTGTAACTAGGAGAACCTCCTTTTAGAAGGTTGATAAGTAATTTTAAGGGATAAAAAGCAATGAAAAATATTACTAAAAACCTATTAAGAAAAAGAGTATGTGCCATTTCTTCTAAGCACATTAAATATGTTTTTAATGTTAGCACGATTTGAGGAACCATTAAACACATACTTCCTACTTATAGACTGCCTAGGTGATCAGATCAAATATGAAAAAATTAGTATATTCTATTCACATCTAAATCAATTTGTATTCAAGAATTAAACACTTTTCTGGAAAAACAAGGTAAGGTCATTCTCCTATGTAGGAAATAACAACAACAACAACGAACTTAGAAGCATAACATTGACATTTTTCTCTGGAGACATGCTTCTTCAATAACCTGTTTTCCCCTCAGATTTATCAAATAAATGTATATTGTTGCTTTGCATTTTCTGTTATTTTACCAGTCAGCTTCAATGCTCAGGTATACTTAACCAAAAGTGCAATAGCACATTTGATTTATTCTACCAGATGCTTTTTACTGGCATCACAAAGAATGAATCTCCTGAGTGCCCATATAAAAATAAAAGCAAGCACTTCTCCATCTATGTTTTAAAAATAACTAATCTCTAAAATCATCCTAATTACTAAAATATTGAAATCAGAACAATACAAACTAATTTTACTTTTCACCTCTTCACCTGTTTAGGTATTTTGTAGGACACAGATGAATGAAGGTTTCCCCATTCTTCTAAATTCACTAAAAACAAAACTATCCAACACTAAAAGATGAATTTTTTTTTTAAAGATTTCAGGTCACTAAATAAATTCACTGAACACAAAGTTCAGGTTTACTCTTCTTGAAATTGAACCATCCATGCGTTCCTTACTGAACATGAGAATTCCATTCTCTAAGTTATGCAATTTTTAAGAAAACTAAAACTTGAAAATATTAGGAAATGATTAGTGACTCAAAATACTGCTTTTCCTCTCTTATGATACAACCATCTTTAATTTCTAAAACAAGAATATTAATATACTCCTATTTACATACTGAGTTTTCAGTGTGCTGGGCAATTAAAATTTCTGGGTGAAGCTTTCTAAACTTAAATTTCACTGTATTTTCAAAAGCAAAGTTATTTTCCTTCAATAATAGCTTGCCTTAAAATAGGACTACAAAACTTAAAGCTTATGTCATTGTGAGCAGCACCGTGAGGGAAGAAACCACATAACCTATTACAGTACACTGCTGCTTATCTAAGAGGCATTCACTGAAAGGGGGAATCCACTGAAGGCTATTTAACAAAATGTAGGTAAATCCAGCTACATATAACTCCTTCCCCAACTTACACATGAAAAAAGGAACACTTAAAAATCTTACCAGGACTAAAATTCCTTCAGCCCAGTGGAATGAACCCAGTCACATTTAAATGAAATACAAAGTACTAGGTTTTCTCCAACTCATGTGCCTTGAAATACAATTCTTTAACCACAAAGAACAAAAGAAATGGAAATAAATCTAAGATCTAAATTTAGTTTTAGATCAAAAGTATTAAATGTTTTTAAAAGATTACTAGCAGTGAAGACTCCTGCTACAGTGAATCTCCTCTTCCTTTAACAGCAAATACTCCACTACAAAAGTACAAAGCCAGTTTCCATAAGGAAAGCAGAAGGGGCAACCTAAGAGCAATTCCACAAAACAGCTAACTTTCAGGTCCCTCCACTCAACAGGTATATGAAAAAGCGTCCAAATTAATATTTTTCCATAATCTATATTTCAGTATCCCAAATTCAAAGTACTCACCTAACTCACCACTGACTTCATACAGCAATTAATGAAGACAAATATTGGGGACTGGATGGTAAGAAAATTTTTTTACCTATTCGTGAATTTGGGGATGTCTGAGCCCATGAAAACAATTCACACAGAAGAAATGCCTTATCAATCATTTAGTGAGGCTCTCGCTCAAAGTAGACTTAAAACTCCAAATACTATCACTTCCTGAACTCTAGGGGGTAAGGAATAACGAATTTTTCCGAGGGTAAGGGGGGGGAAAAAGTATTAAAAAAATCAAATGTTTAAAGGTTTAAATCAGAAACAAAAATTCAAATCTCCAGAGACGTTAACACTAAGTTTCAATGAATCATAACAGTGGTTATTTGCCACGATTTGAGGCCCCAAAATATAAAACAATTACCACCGAGGAAAGGGGCCTTTGGTTAACTCGTTTACTGGAAAAAAAAGGCGGGGGGGAACCAACAAAAAAAACCTCCCATAAAAGGGGGAAAAAAAGACAATAATAGATAGCCTTGATAGGAAAGGGGGGGGGGAATGCCTGGAAAGTGAAGAGGGGGAAAGGTAGAAAGCAACTCTTCCGAAACATAAAGAGAAAAAAAGGTTCTACCTTCGGGAGGAATGGAACTGTTCCGTAGATTCAGGGGGATTCCCCCAACCTAAAGGGCCGGATCGCGAAAGGCTACGTTTATTTCTCCACGCTCATCTTAGCTCCATGAGAAAAATGAGAGTTGAAGGCCATTCTGCCTTACGTTTTCCCCATCAACACGGACTGGATGTCAGTAGCAAACCGGTGGGGGGGTGACACGGAAGGGCGCAACAGCATCTCGGTGAAGGAGGGAAGAAACTTCGCAAGAAGAGGAAGCAGCAGCTCCTCTCTCTTGGCCCCTAGCACCGGCCGGCGAAGTTGCGCCACCGGCGCCCCTGCCTGGAGGGCGCCCACTCGCCCTCGCCCCTCTCCGCACGCACTACCACGCAGCACTCGACCCTTCAAACTGCCCCCGAAGTCCAACTACGCCTCCGCTTCCTCCTACCCCCGGACCCATCCCAACTAAGTTCCAAGGAAAGCTCCCGCCCAGAGCGCGGCCTGTTCCGGACAACAGGTGGGCAGTGGCGCCAGCAGGGCTGGGCCTCTCCTAGCCAGGCCCACTCCACTCCTCCCCGGCCAGGGCCCGGGGTGCCCGGCTCCGGGACGGGGAGGGGGAGCTCGCTCCCTTACCTCCGCCATATTTGCCGTACTGACGGGTCACATCTCCGCGGCGGCCGCAGCTGGGTCACGGCCAGAACCCGGATGTGAGAGTCGGCAACGGGACTCCAGCCGCCGCCGCCGTCTCTACCGCTCCCGCCGCCGATGCCTCGGCGGGAACGCGCAGGAGCCGCCCGAGCGCGCCCACCACACCCCACTCCGCCCCCTCGCGGCGCCCCGGCCGAGCTGGACTGGAGGGAAAAAGCCTGAGCGCGCGCAGGAGCAGAGGCGGGCGCGCGCGCGCGCGGCCCCGCGGAAGCCTTCCCCGGGAGGAGCGCGGAGGGGGCGGAGTCAAGGTGGGTGTGGGGGGTAGGTGGGCTTCTCCGCGCGGGGCGCCTCCCCTGCCCTTAGCGGATCCGCGACTCCAGCTGAAGGAGAGGGCTCTAAGGGACCAGAGAGGTCAAGGGAAAGTGCCCAGAAAACCGTGTCCAGCATTTACATCGCAGGGGAAAAGATACGTTACATTCTACATGTAGGCCTTTTTCGAAGAGCATTTGCTGAAAACGGATGTTGCTGTGATGCAACAACGGCAAAGGCACAAAGTAGTGCGCTTTGAAAGCGGTTGTCTCTTGATAAGTATTTCTCTCTCCGTTGATTCCCGACGGGAAATGTAAAATCCCACATCCCCAAACCTTAGAGGTCAGAGATTAAGGGACTGTGGATAGGTAGTCTGCCATCCTCACATCTCATCTGCTTTTCCTCACACGCTTCCTGAGATGCCAGGAGCAACATAATTGTGCAATGTTTGAATTTTGCACAACTGGAGAAAATTTCAAAATGCGAAATACTGAAAAGCTGCTCTTTGATAGATATAAATAATCTCCGACTTGACTGCAGAGAGGGAAAACCTGCTTATTTGCAATGCCTGAAATGCCTAGTTTGAAAGTTTATTTTAAAACACTGGCCTAGAACTGCCAATTGGCCTTGAAACCAATTCTAATGACTGCAGGGTCAATGACTGCAAAATAACAAACATGTTTCACTTCCATTACTAACGCAGATACTGGCTAATACAAAGGTGATATTAAAACATGCACTAACACATTTTACTAAACCAGGAGTTGAAGTCTTAATTTCAAAAAGCCCGTTTTCCCTCAAATGTTCAAGGGTTTTTAATGCAATTTCAAAAAATGATTGCCCATATCAACCAGTTCAGTATAAAAAGTCATTCCTTCCAAATGTGATGCCAGCACTATAATATACTGCATAAATGTGCACATACACAGTTTTTCTTTGATACTTCACTTACAGTGCAACATGGGCTGTTTGCTTAAATTTGTATTCCCTTAACAGTCTAGACTCTATTAACCAGTTTCCTTTTTCCAAAGACTCAACATTAACTTGAAATTCTTATGTCCAATAATAATTTGTGCATGAATAACTTGTGCATTTATAGGTATATGAAGCTGCTAAGCGAAAGGACATTACCTGGTAATTTGACAGGAAAAGAGTCCACAGACAGTCTGTAAACCAATTAAACATAAACATCTGATGCACATTTTCTACTGAAAGAAAAGCAAGGGAAAGAAGAGAAAGGAAAACTTTAAGGTTCCCAAATCTACAAACAATTTTTACTGTACAGTATTTTCATTTTATTTTTTTTTAGAATACTTATACAAAAATGTTTTTCAGGATTCCTTGGGGGAATAAATATTTTAGCACAGGTATATAGAAGTACACTACTGAATTACCTTAGTCCTTTTGACTCAAAATAAAAGTCATTTTTTGAAAAGTCAGTTTGTGTTTAAATAGTTTTCACTTTGAGACACTTGATGGAAACAGCTGAAGGCAAAGAACAACTGATGTGCACAGACCTGAGGTGGGTAAAGACAGAAATCAGGGGCCCAGAGGTAGAAACTCAGGCTTTATAATACCATGGGGATAAAGGAGTGTTTTCCATTTAAATACCAAAGTTAATATATGAAATTTAGCTGGTTCACAAGAAGAAAAATTTTTAAAAAGTGTTGTCAAAATGCAAAGTACAGGAATAACTTGCTTAAGTCCATTTAGTCTTTGATTCTTCAGTTCAACCTCAAAAAAAAAATCCCAATTGTGATTAAAAAGCTGGGGATCATGGTCCCTTAAGCTACTGAAATTGTCAGGAAAATCTGAAATGGTCAGGAAAATCCCATCTAGGAGATATCTGAATGGATATCCCCTTCTTATTGATAAATGACTTTTAAGTTTATTAATAATGTGTATCATTTTTACTAATTATAAGTGGCATTATCGTTTAGGGGAAAAATTCCCTCTACATTTTTCTCCTTCCCTTTTTAAAAAAATGTGAATTCAGTGATTTTATTTTTTTTTTGTTTTAGGTTCAGATATTCTAAAGATAAAAAGAAATGCCTGCAACATTATAAGTCATTTGTAACACATTACTCCTGAATTCAGCATGGTTTTACTCCCATTTTATTCTTGTGATACACTTATCTTTCAAAATTTTAGGAACCACCTTGAGGAAAGCAAAGTCTTTCTCAAAAACTCTTGCTTACCTCCTCAGTAACAAATATGTAAAAATTAACTTTTCATTAGCCACAGAATCTTAGTGTCTTTAGTCAATTTCTACCCTGTCCAGGTAGGAATCTCTCATTATGTCTCCCCACTACCAGGCTTTTCTGCCTATGCTAAAACACCTCCAATGACTGATGAAGACACTGCTCTTTTCAGACAAAGCTCTATGTTTGGAACATTGTTTTATTAAACCAGAATCTATCTCCTAGTTACTTCCATTCATTTCCCTGAGTTTTTCAGCACTTCGGATTAATTCAATAGATGTCTTCTTTGTATTTAAGTGCAAGCAATCAATATTTATACTTGGAATAACAAAATATAAGTCTTCAATGCCTATTGATATTAGAAGAGCTAAAAACAAGACATGACAGAGTTAAAAGTATGAGAATATTCACTAATACCTATGAGCTGTTTAAAATCATTACAGTTTATATTACGTGTTAATGTGATGTCCAAAATGATAGCTCTGTTACATCATGTAGTAAAATGTTTAAAGTTAAGCTAAAAAGTGTGGTTAATTCCAA
The DNA here is from genome assembly GCF_018350195.1 of Panthera tigris. Classification (NCBI taxonomy): domain Eukaryota; kingdom Metazoa; phylum Chordata; class Mammalia; order Carnivora; family Felidae; genus Panthera; species Panthera tigris. Next base: position 54,885,259 of record NC_056667.1, on the reverse strand, counting down.
TTTTAGGTGAGGTTTGTGGCTAATGTCCCAAAACAAAAAAAAAATCTCTATACAAAGCCTGAATAAATGCCTCTTTAGCTCCCATTCCCCACCTACAAGCTTCATTATTTTCAGGCAAACTAACATTAACTTTCACCACGTTGAAACTTCTCAAAACTGTTATTATATTGGGAAATTATTTTTAAACAATTTACTGAATACTCCATTAAAAAGTTATTAAACATTTTTTATAGAAGTTATAATACACACACACACACACACACACGCACACACGGGAACCCTTCAGTTAGTATTCTCCTTTAACAAAAGCATTTTAAGGTCACAATTTTACTTCAACCAGTACCTTAAACTGACCAATAAATAAACGTCTCTGGCAATTTACATATACCTATGAAATATAACCTGTTATTCAGTACCAATACCTGATGCAAATGTAGGTACTATATATCCATACTACATAAACAAAATGTTATGCAACTCAGGTACCTTTCAAAACGCTCCAAGAAAATATCTGTAAGTTTACTCTAGAGCTGTTTGAATGAAACAGATGAATGCAGCACATTCAAAACGCTAACAACAAATTCTCTACCTAACAATTTTCAGAGTCCATGAGTCCCTTTTGAGATTATTTGGTAAACTATTTACTAAAATTTTTATTTAAAAGTAACAACCTACACATTATGTGCAGGTAAAAATTTATGGATAGCTACCAGTTTGGTTGAAAATACCTAAATATCAAAAAACTTAAAATGACATTTTAGATAAATTGAGAGTTTACCTTTACTTTAGTAGGCAGAATGCGGGTTACAAAGCAGTAATGCATTACATTCGGAAGCCCCACAGCTATGCAAGAATCAGCATCATCTTTTTGTTAGTTTGGTTTTTATTATTAACCCCACCTCAAAACACTTACATAGCCTTTTGGTTCTTCAAAGGACAGTCTTGTTTTTTTCACAATTTTTACATAGAGTTTTACCGGGCGACCCCTTTTATCAGATTATCACAAACTGATTTTTTTCTTAATAGTCCTAATATTGTCGACATGTTATTTTTATCTCACCCAAACTCTGGAAATTATTGGCCCATCATCAGTTCTCAAACACTGGAATATACAGGAAGAGTAATGTAATATTTATATTACTTGAGGGAGTTTGGATTTTCCCTCCCTTAATATCCAAGTGTGCCCCTGCCTACCAGCATCACATCCGTCTTGTCTGCATTGAACCTCAACCAGTTGGTTCTTAACCACGTCCGAAACTCAGCCAGGCACTGGGAGAATCGAGCCACCACACCATCTGGATCAAAGGAAAGAGAGCCTCAGTAGTAATGAGACCAGAGATGATGATACCGCAAGCTCACCATGTCTCTAATTCTCAACCTCTCATTTTTAAAAAGATGGCCAAGAATTAGGACAAGGATCCCATGACAATTTTAGGAAAACATTAATGGGCCTTGGGTCATGCCATTTGTAAAGAAATAAAAGCGACCCAATAAATAGGTCGCCTCATTCCGTCCATGATTGAAGAAAGAAGGTTCGTTCAGTCAACTCCACGTCATCTGGGCTAAGCGGCCCCAGTAGACGGGTGAGTCTGTAACTGCACAAGCTTTTCTGCAAAATTAAGAATTTTAGCGTTGGAGGAAGCTTTAAGGATAACTGGGGCCCAGAGAGGGGTAGTGACTCGCCCAAGGTCACACAGCAAACGAGGACCAGAAATGGGCTCCCAGCCAGGGATCTTTCCAAGAAAAGCTGTAAAAACAAGGCCATTTCAAGGAGGGGGAGGCATCTGTCCCCAGGGATCTTCCCATCGGGCAGGAGAACCTCGTTCTTTCATATTAATGCCCTCTTCAGTCTTCCTGCCCTCCCTCATTCCCTTCAAAAAGGGCGGCTTGCCCAGGACCCTGCTCACCACGGGGACTGCAGTGCGAGCAGAAGCCTCCCAAGGGAGGGCTGGGACCGAACCCGGATCTACAGGGGAAAAGAGGCGGAGCCACAGGGGGATGGTCAGCTTAGCCCCACCCCGACCGAATTCGGGAGCCGACAGGAGAAAGGGGCGGAAGCGAACTGCGCGAGACGAACTCACACCGCAGCGGATTCCCAGCGCACCGCGGCCGCCGGGGAAGATCCGCGCCGCCGCCACCGCCAAAGCAAAAGACCGGGCTAGGAGGGGGTGCGCTGTGGAGGAGAGCTGCGCATGCGCCCAGAGGGGCGACGCACTCGGGGAGGGGAAGCGGGCCGGGCGCGTTCTCTCTCAGCCCCTCCCCGGAAGTTAAGGGTCTTCCGGGCGGTACTCTACGGTGGGGGAGGGGAAGGAGAGAAAGGGGACCGAGGACACTTTAGGAGCCCCTCATCCCAATCAGGACTAGGAGAGGAGAGATGGTTTATGGAGGCTGCACTTACAGCCGCTGCCGCTGCTGCCGCCGCCACCTTCACTGCTGCCGCCACCGCCTGAAGAAGCCCCATCCATCCGCCTGCAGCCGGGGAGACTCAGAACCTGGGAGGGGCCTGGGGCCCGGGCCGCCCGCCTCCTTTTTCTAGTCGTCGTCCGGGGCTTCCTCTTGCTCCACCAACCCTCTGCCCTCCCCTCCGCCTCCGCCCTCCTCCTCGGTCTCCAGCCGCCAGCCAACCGCGCGGCCGCTTGTTGAGCCAGGGTTCCTCCGTCTCCATGACGCCCGGCAAACATTCCCGAGCCTCAGCCAGAGCCGCTAACGCCGAGGGTTGGGGTACAGGGACTCCAGAAGCAGCCAGGGAAGGGGTGGCCCACCACTCCACAGCCTGTCGCAACCATGCCTATCTCTCCAGCAAACAGCCGCAAGCAACAGAACCTCTGGTTGTAAGTTCCGGCGCTAATCTTCCTGGGTCTCGGAGGAAGCCCCTTTAGATCCAGTCTCTTAGTGCGTCTGGGTTCAGTCATCCCTCGAAGCTCTCATACCGCAGTATCGCCTTCCGTGGCCTAGTACAGCCTTTTTGAACCCCCTACTGCTGTGCTTGCTCTACGGGAAAGACCTACTTTGTTTAGAACCGCTCCTCCTCCTAGCATTCCTGGGGTGGTTTTTCCGGTCTGCCGGGTCAAGCTTGTTGCCCCCATTCAATCCTCAGCTTCAGTGAGCCAGAGGACTGAACTTTACTAATGCTCTGTCGTCGAAGTTTTTTCCTGCCTCCTCATGCTATCGTGCTTTTAAAACCCATTCCTGCTAATGTTCTGCCATTTCTGCAACACTTGAACGAGAGGTTGGAGAAGAGCACACAACTCTGTGGACTTGTTTCGCTTACAACTTCAAATGGTTCTTTAGTGCTGCCCAGCAGTTGCACTAAAGTTTTCTGATTCATCCATTCTCCCACACTTCCGGACCACTTTTGTTCTCTTCTCAGACCTTCAGCATCTCTCCTCCAATCTCCACTAGCTCAGCTAATCTTTCTTTAATAGAACTTGTTGAAAGTTCTTGGGGGAGATCCTTACATTCTCTCCAGAATATGGTTCTCAGGGTCTTTTTTCCATTCCACCACAACACCAAAATAGTTTGCGTGAAGGTCAGCAATAGGCGTGCATCCAAATGCAATGGCCATTCCTCAGTTTCTTCTTAACCCTCCTACTTCTCAAGTTTTGAATCACTTCGTTTGGTTTCTTGGACACCAGCCCTCCCTAGTTCTCTCTTTGGTTTATGGCTACTTGTTTTCAAATTGCTTTGCTGGTGGTAACTTTTCTTCTTTTCCATATCTAAATACTGGAGTGTTGCTGGGGTCAGTTTTTAAACACCTTTTTTTTTCACTATTGCGTTATGCTTTAAAAATCGCCTATATACTAATGACTCACAAGTTTATATTTCTAGCCAGCACCTCTTCCAAAATCCAGGCTTTAAAAAAATCAATGTCTGCACTTAGAAGTTAATAGGCATCTCCAAATTTATATGCAAAACTAATCTCCCCCAACCCCTTATATACTTTGCAGTCTTTGACATTTCAGTAAATGAGAGTTTCCACTCTTCCAATTACACAATAAACAACCTTGGAGTTTCCCTTGACTTCATTAATGCCCCACTCCATCAGCAGATTCTATCATTTCTACCTGCAAAATAAATCGAGACTACCTCCCTAATGTAAGTCCCTGTCACATCACAGTAACCACCTAAATGGTCTTCTAATACCCCAAACTTAGTAATCACTGTGGCTCTTCTCAAAACCCTCCAGTTTTTCCATGTGAGTAAAAAGCTCATGCATGTCATTACAGACCCACAGGATCTCACCTTGGACCCTTTCCTTTGGCTCATTGTTTCACAACAATGTAAGGCACATTATTTTCCCATTTTAAGGCTTATGCATTTGCTGTTCTTTGGTATATTGCACCCCCAGTTAGTCTCATGACTCACATTTCCTTCACGTGTCACCTTAACAAAAAATCCTTCTCAGGGTGCCTGGATGGCTCAGTCAGTTAAGCGTCTGACTTTTGATTTCAGCTCAGGTCATGATCTCATGGTTCATGGGTTCCAGCCACAAGAGGTTTCTCTCTCACGCTCTCTCTCCCCTTCTCCCTCTCTCCTGCCCCTCCCCCACTTATGTGCACGTTCTCTCTCTCAAAACTAAAACATTTTTTTTAATCCACCCGTCATAAAATAATAAAACTTATCCCTCCTTGGTATATGATACACTTTTTCATTATTCTGTCTTCACCCAAATTGTCGAACTCCATGGGGCAGGCATTTTTGTTTTGTTCACTGCTATTGCCTTCAATGAAGAAGGCACTCAATAAGTATTTGCTGACTGAACCTAATATTGGTTACTGCTCATCCTGTCTGATTTTTGTTTTACTTGTAGGTATGGAAATCTGAAAGTAAAATTGTGTTGAATTCATGTGAATTTTTTTTAAAAAGTCTTGTAACTCTCATAGTAGCTTAGAGGATTAGAAAATTCTCTTGGGAATTTCTTACATAATGACAAATTCGTAGGAGATTACCTATTAAGGAAAGAATCAGGTGGGAGATGGGAAGTAGTATAATCTTCATTTTTTGAGATAGCCAGGTTACCCAATTAAAGCAAAATTTCATAGACTTTAAAGTTTACAACCATTGGTTTGACCAGTAACCAATGTTATTTCTCATCTTTCTCCTTTTAGGACTTAATCCTGAACTTGAAAAGAATCTCATAAAACATGTATTTACCAATTTTCCATTTTCTCACTCCAGTTTTTCCTATATTAGATCTTTTCTATTAGCTTAGCAATATGAGCAATCTCCTTTCATGGTAAAAACAACCACTCTTTCTTCAATGCTTTTATCCCACTTCTCTGCCTAGTTCCTCCATTCTCCTTTCTTACAAGTTCATTCATTTCCTTTTGATTCTTTCTTAGAGTTTTCATGTTATCCACTTTTTCTATTAGAGTCCTCATCATATTTTTTTAAGTTTATTTATTTATTTTGACAGAGAGAGAATCCCAAGCAGGAAGAGAATCCCAAGCAGGCTCCACGCTGTCAGCATAGAGCTCGTTGTGGGGCTCAATCCCACAAACTGTGAGATCATTACCTGAGCCAAAATCAAGAGTTGGACCCTTAACTGACTGAGCTACCCAGGTGCCCCTAGAGTCCTTAGCATATAAATCATAATTATTTTAAATTCCTATTCTTGACAGTTCTGAAATCTCTGCCATATCTTAGTCTGGCTGTAATGCTTGCTCTGTTTTTTCAGACTGTTCTTTGTCCCTTTGATATGCTTTGTAATTTTTTGTTGAAAGCGAACATGTTGCATCAGGTAATATGAACTGAGGAAAAGAAGCCTTTAATGTGAGATTTTGTGTTTATCTGACTGGAAATTGGGCTGTGTGGTGGGTTTTTGAGGCTTCAATTTCCTCTGGTGTCCTTGTGTTTGTCTCCTCTGTTTTTTAGGTTTCCCTAGAGACTCCTTCATAGAGTCTGAGCCTTGCATTTCTTCCCATTCCAGTCCCCTGTTACTGTACAGGCGACCTCTTGGTGTGGTGATAAGATGTTGGGGGGAGAGGAAGTGTTCTATAATCCTATGATTAGTCTTAGTCTTTTAGTGGGTGTTTGTCCCTTCAGTGTGACCTTCATAAGTGTTTCTCAGATTTTTTTTCCTTAGGTGGAACAAGAAGTCTAGAGGGTCTTGGAGTTGTGTATTTCTCCCCCCCCCCACATTGGTTAGGCTCTGATAAAATAGTTTTCCTTGAGGGCAGGCCTTTGTTAAGGAAAACTGAACGTTCTGAGTATATTTTAGAATAGTTATCCCTATCTCCCTGCTGAAATTATTAGGGAGTTTTTCTCTGATCATCCCAAGAGCCCGATGAGTCTCATGGTGGGCCTCCGTGTGAGGCTGGGCCCTCAGGAATTTTTACCTTTCAAATTAGTCTACACTCAGTCTCCAGCAATTAGTCAGTTATCCTTTAAGTTTTCCTACCATTTGCTGGCCCTAGTTGCAAAGTTTCTACTCTCAGTAAATTGTGATTCTCTGTTTTCTCCTGCCTGTCCAACTTTCAGGCCAGTGGTTTGCCTATAAACTAAATGATGGATCTGAAAAACTTGTTGATTTTCAGTTTGCTAAGCTTTTTTCTTGTCATAAAAACAAGATTGATGACTTTTGTGGTCTTTACATGTTGGACTAGAACATCTATGTTCACTTTTCAACCCTTGCAATCTGTTGTCTCCATTTCTGTACAGAAACTATTCAAAGGTCAATAATGAGTTACCTAAAGGTTTCAAAAGTCACCAAATTCAATGGGCTTTCTTAACTTCTACCTCTCTGCAGCATCTGACAGTGTTGATCTTCCTCGATAAATTTAAGTTATCCCTGAACTTTACTGGTTCAAATACCTCTTTTCTGATTTCTTTTACTATCTCCAGTTTCTCCCCTTGGTTCTATTACCTTCTTTTTATGCCTTTAGGTTTTTATTTTGGGACTCAGTTCATTTCTTATCATCTCCGTACAGAGATTCTCAAATCTGAATCTCCAGCTTTCACTTCTATTCCTTAAAATTCACTTTACTCTTGCATTTTTAACTGCTACCAGACAGCTCCATCAGATATCACTGATATCTAATATGAACATGTCTACAATTTAACTTCTTATTGTGTTTTAGAAGTGAAGAGTAATTTAGGGGCACCTGCGTGATTCAGTCAGTTAAGTATCTGACTTCAGCTTAGGTCATGATCTTGCAGTCTGTGATTTTGAGCCCTGCATCGGGCTCTGTGCTGACAGCTCAGAGCCTGGAGCCTGCTTCAGATTCTGTGTCTCCCTCTCTCTCTGCCCCTCCCCCGCTCACACTCTGTCTCTCTGTGTCTCAAAAATAATAAATAAATATTAAAAAAAAAGAAGTGAAGACTAATTTAATCATCACCTTAACTCAATGAGATAGGTACTATTATTAACCTTAATTTACAAATAAACAGATTAATAGCCTCTGAATTATTGGATGAGTTTGAGCATTTAAATTGACCTTTGAGGAGCGCCTGGGTGGCTCAGTTGGTTAAGCGTCCGACTTCGGCTCAGGTCATGATCTCACGGTCCATGAGTTCGAGCCCCACGTCGGGCTCTGTGCTGACCGCTCAGAGCCTGGAGCCTGTTTCAGATTCTGTGTCTCCCTCTCTCTGACCCTCCCCCGTTCATGTTCTGTCTCTCTCTGTCTCAAAAATAAATAAACGTTAAAAAAAAAATTTAAATTGACCTTTGAGTTTTAGTTTTCTTATTTGTAAAACATGACTATTAAATATCTTACAAGTTATTATAAGAATTGAACTAAAGAATATAGATGGAAGTTCTTTGAAATTTAAAATTTAAGTAGTATTGTTATTATCTGTTACCAATTCTGATCAGTTCTGTATCTGCTGTCTTTTAAGGATGCCTGAGTTATGTTTTAATCAGGTATGTAAGACACTTTGACAGGGAAATAACTATTAAGAGGGGAGAAATTTTTTTAAATACTCATGGATCCCTAGAAACAGGATACATGGCATGCCATGCCACACAGGGGACCACATGGGAAAGCACAAGAGCCAGTCTGGAGGTAGAACAAGCAAGAAGAAATATGGGCACGAACCTTTATTGTGGTTTCTGTGGGAAGAACAGACAAAGCAGAATGAGCAGGTTTACAATGAGCTCATTTAAATAATTTCAGAAGGTTCTGGTTATAGGGGCTATCTCTAATTGTCTGATTCCTGTCCCAAGGGTGATTAGGGCAGGTGGATAGTGGCCCAGAGAATGAGATCTCCGTGACAGCCTGATAAAGGTTGTTAAGGGTTTAGGCTCTGGATTGGTTGGTTTCTATAAGGGTGCTTATAAATGAGCCCTTACTGTGTATAGGCATCCATTAGCCTTGGGAGGGGCATTCCCTCCAGGATGAACAAGTTCTTAGATGTCAAAGCATGAAAATGCAAAGATAAAAAGACATGCTTAATACATGGTATATGTTGTATTTGTTTTATTTCTACATCTGCCACCTGTGTTAAACCTTGATTACTTCTCACTTGGACTATTCCCATAGCATCTTAACTAATGATCTTACTTATAGTATGTGCTGCATACAGCTAAATTTTTCTGAAGCATAGTTTAAGTCACTTTACTCTTCTGCTTAAAAACCTTCGAAGACACTCTCTTGCTTGTGTAAAAAATCCCAGACTTAGCCTGGCTGTTTTACTTTTATAAAGGTTAACTTTGTTTTCCTTCATGTATTTAATTGAATCATTTAAGATTCCCTGTATATACCACATGCTTTTCTACCTTCATTGTTCACAAAGATTTTTCCTCAGGGTGCATTTTTCATCTTACTCCAATGCCTTTGTCCCCCTTCACCTCTACCCACACCAAACACAAACACACATTTATATGCACACCCCAAGTATGTCTTTGGAATCCCACTTAACAATTCAAGACCTAACTCAGATGTCACTCATAATTTCTCTGTTCAAACCTCTCAGCCAAAGTCATCTTAATACAACTCTCATTTCATCTTCTGTGTACTTCTTTTGAGGCAAATACAATTTTGTACTTGCATTATAATCATATACACGTTTTATTTCTTTTATTAGACTATAAGTTCCTTAGGGTCTATATCTGATTCATATTGTATCTTTGCCAGTGTTTAGCACAGGGCCTTATGTATAGCAAGTGTTCTATAAATAACTAGAATGAATGGAAGAAATTTATTTGGTTTAGGTTGGAATTACCATCATTTCAAGAATGAAATCCTGTCATTTGCAGCAACGTGGATAGAACTGGAGGGTATTATGCTAAGTGAAATAAGTCAGAGAAAGATACATATCATATGTTTTTACTCATGTGGAACTTGAGAAAGTTAACAGAAGACCATGGGAGAAGAGAAGGAGAAAAAATAGTTACAGAAAGGGAGGGAGGCAAACCATGAGACCCTTAAATACAGAGAACAAACAGGGTTGATGGGGTGGGGGAGGAGGGCGGGAAAGAGGGGAAAATGGGTGATGGCTATTGATGAGGGCACTTGAGATGAGCACTGGGTGTTGTATGGTTGTATGTAAGCGGTGAATCACGGGAATCTACCCCCAAAACCAAGAGCACACTGTATACATTGTATGTTAGCCAACTTGACAATAAATTATATTAAAAAAAAATTACCATCATCCCATTAAACTAAGAAGGGGCTAAAACAGAAACTTTTTCACAAGCCACACCTACTTTTATTTTTGTGGTTATTTCATAGTGAGATTTGTGTATATGTAGTATGTTTTAAATGTCATTTGCCTCTGTTTACATGGAAGTGATCATCAGGAGTTCTTTCTACAGATACCAATTGAATGCCTTATATTTTTCAGTTATTGCCCTACATAATGAAGTTACAGGAGTCAAAACAAACTAGGTCCCTGCTTCAGGAAACTCCAGAATGTGCAGCTGTACATAACCATTTGTATTATGACTCTATTTTCAGGTGTAGTGGCTTTCAAAGTGGTTACCTCTTCCCGAAACCTCAAAGTGGTTATCTTCTCTAATTTGCCTCTATTGAAATATCTATTTTCTAATGTAGTTAGAGACATACCACAGATTTTTTTAAGTGTTTATTTTTCAGAGAGAGAGAGAGAAAGTACGCATGTGCGTGCAAGCAGGGGATGCGTAGAGCGAGAGAGGGGGACAGAGGATCCAATGCAGGATCCATGCTGATAGCAGAATGCCAGATGTGGGGCTTGAACTCACAAACCATGAGACCATGACCTGAGGTGAAGTTGGACCCTTAAACCAACTGAGCCACCAGGTGCCCCTATACCATAAATTTCTAACATAATTGGCTACAGGTACTTCTTTTAATTTCTTTCAAAAAGTGGTCTGTATTTTCTGATTGCCTATCTATCAGGCAGACTGCTAATAGCTGGACCTGAAATTGTGGACATGATAAACACGGTTCCTTCCCATAAAACTTAGAATGTGGAGATTTGGAGGGTCACTGATAATGCTCTCATAAGATCCCAGTGACTACCTAATTGATAGATATAACATCATTCACTAATTCCTTTCTATTGGGGTCCTATGGGGAATAAAAGAGGAAGAACTGATTTATGAGTAAGTGTGATATTTCATTATGCATCTATTCAGTTTGAGATGTCTTATAGATATTTAGCTAGAGCCACCCAGTAGGCTGGTAAACATCTGAGTATGAAGATTGAATGTTTTGAGTTAGATATAATGATTTATTCAACAAATATTTATTAAGCAGCTACTGTGTGTTGAGTACTATTGTAGGCATTAGGGATATAGCAGGGAACAAAACAGACCCAAATTAAAAAAAAAATTTTTTTTTTAATTTTTTTATATGAAATTTATTGTCAAATTGGTTTCCATACAACACCCAGTGCTCATCCCAACAGAAGCCCTCCTCAATGCCCATCACCCACTTTCCTCTCCCACCCCCCATCAACCCTCAGTTTAGTCTCAGTTTTTAAGAGTCTCTTATGGTTTGGCTCTCTCCCTAACTCTTTTTTTTCCTTCCCTTCCCCCTCCCCCATGATCTTCTGTTAAGTTTCACAGGATCCACATAAGAGAGAAAACATATGGTATCTCTCTTTCTCTGTATGACTTATTTCACTTAGCATAACACTCTCCAGTTCCATCCACATTGCTACAAAAGGCCATATTTCATTCTTTCTCATTGCCAAGTAGTATTCCATTGTGTATATAAACCACAATTTATCCATTCATAGGCTCTTCCCATAATTTGGCTATTGTTGAAAGTGCTGCTATAAACATTGGGGTACAAGTGCCCCTGTGCATCAGCACTCCTGTAGCCCTTGGGTAAATTCCTAGCAGTGTTATTGCTGGGTCATAGGGTAGATCTATTTTTAATTTTTTGAGGAACCTCCACACTCTTTTCCAGAGCGGCTGCACCAGTTTGCATTCCCACCAACAGTACAAGAGGGTTCCCGTTTCTCCACATCCTTGCCAGCATCTATAGTCTCCTGATTTGTTCATTTTGGCCACTCTGACTGGCGTGAGGTGGTATCTTAGTGTGGTTTTGATTTGTATTTCCCTGAAGAGGAGTGACGTTGAGCATCTTTTCATGTGCCTGTTGGCCATCCGGATGTCTTCGTTAGAGAAGTGTCTATTCATGTTTTCTGCCCATTTCTTCACTGGATTATTTGTTTTTTGGGTGTGGAGTTTGGTGAGTTCTTTATAGATTTTGGATACTAGCCTTTCGTCTGATATGTCATTTGCAAATATCTTTTCCCATTCCGTTGGTTGCCTTTTAGTTTTGTTGATTGTTTCCTTTGCTGTGCAGAAGCTTTTTATCTTCATGAGGTCCCAATAGTTCATTTTTGCTTTTAATTCCCTTGCCTTTGGAGATGTGTCAAGTAAAAAATTGCTGCGGCTGAGGTCAGAGAGGTTTTCTCCTGCTTTCTCCTCTAGGGTTTTGATGGTTTTCTGTCTCACATTCAGGTCCTTTATCCATTTTGGGTTTATTTTTGTGAATGGTGTAAGAAAGTGGTCTAGTTTCATTCTTCTGCATGTTGCTGCCCAGTTCTCCCAGCACCATTTGTTAAAGAGACCGTCTTGGGGCGCCTGGGTGGCTCAGTTGGTTAAGTAGCCGACTTCGGCTCAGGTCATGATCTCGCGGTCCGTGAGTTCGAGCCCCACGTCAGGCTCTGTGCTGACAGCTCAGAGCCTGGAGCCTGTTTCAGATTCTGTGTCTCTCTGACCCTCCCCCATTCATGCTCTGTCTCTCTCTGTCTCAAAAATAAATAAACATTAAAAAATTAAAAAAAAAAAAAGAGAGACCATCTTTTTTCCATTGGATATTCTTTCCTGCTTTGTCAAAGATTAGTTGGCCATACTTTTGTGGGTCCAATTCTGGAGTCTCTATACTATTCCATTGGTCTATGTGTCTGTTTTTGTGCCAATACCGTGCCCATGCTGTCTTGATGATTATAGCTTTGTAGTAGAGGCTAAAGTCTGGGATTTGATGCCTCCCACTTTGGTCTTCTTCTTCAATATTACTTTGGCTATTTGGGGTCTCTTGTGGTTCCATACAAATTTTAGGATTGCTTGTTCTAGCTTCGAGAAGAATGCTGGTGCCATTTTTAATTTTTTTAAAAAAATCTTTATTTATTTTTGAGAGAGAGAGAAAGACAGAGCACAAGCAGAGGAGGAACACAGAGAGAGGGAGACACAGAATCTGAAGCATGCTCCAGGCTTTGAGCTGTCAGCACAGAGCCCAACGCGGGGCTTGAACTCATGAACTGTGAGATCATGACCTGAGTCAAAGTCAGATGCTTAGCCAACTGAGCCACCCAGGTGCCCCTGAACAAACCCAAATTTTTACCCCCATGGAACTTAAATTCTATGGAGTGGGGAGACAGCTAATTCATAAGATACGTAAGTAAAAGATGCATTATGTTGTATAAGTCCTATGGAGAAAAGTAAAGCAAGGGGATATGAAATATTTAAGAGGAGGAGTATTTGACATTTTAGATAGAGGAGCCAGGGAAGTTCACACTAAGAAGGTGATTTTAAGTAAAGACCTTCGAAGAAAGGATGCTAAACATGTTTATTTATTGGGAAAAGCGTTTCAGGTAAAGAGGATAGCAAGGACAAAGGCTCTGATAAGGAAATACGCCTGCCAATATCAAGGATGCCAGTGTGACGAGAATAAAGTATACAAGGGAGAGAATATTGAACGTAAAGTCAGAGACCTAACTGGATGCATGTAGGACTTTTTAGGTCATAGTGAGGTCTTAGGCCTTTACTCTGAATGAGATGGTAAATAAATGGAGGGTTTTAAGTAGAGCAGTGACATGATCTAATTTGTGTTTTAAGGGATCACTCTGGTTGCCATGTGGTGAATGGACTTCAAGGGACTGATGTTAAGCAAGAAGATGAGTTAGAAGGCTACTGCAACAATCCAAGAGAGATAGGATAGTTCTTTGTACCAGGATGGTGGCAACAAGGAAGATAACAAAATGGTTGAATTTGGGATCTATTTTGAAGTTTTTCACCTGAGCAACTGAAAGAATCACATTATCTTTGACAAAAAGGGAGGGAGACTGCAAGAGAAGTAGGTTTGTTGGACAGGGTGAGGGCGAGATTGTCAGAAGCTCAATTTTGGACATGCTAATTTTGAGTCTGAGATGTCAAGTAAGGAGATGGGTATATAGGTCTAGGGTTCAGAGGATATAGGTACAGTTAGAGATGTATATTTGGGAGTCATTATCATATAGATGGTTTATAAATCATGCATTGGATGAGTTCACCTAGGCTATGAGTATAGACAGAAATAGGAAGAGCCCAAGGATGAACACTGCAGAAAAAGCAGAAGGAAAACCGGATAAGGAAAGTGTCCTGCAATCCAAGTTAAAAAAAAAAAAAAAAAAAAAAGTCAAAGAACAAAGAAGGAGCAGTGTAAATTCTGCTGGAAAGTAAGATGAGAACATTGGCATTAATATTGTGGAAGTGACTGGACCTCAGTAAGAGTTCTTTTGGTGGAATGATAAGGGCTAAAACCTGACTGGATCAGGTTCAAGAGAGTATAAACGGAGGGATATTAGAAACCAAAAGTATAGGGGTGCCTGGGTGGGTCAGTCAGTTGAGCTTCCCACTCTTGATCTCAGCTTGGGACATGGTCCCAGGGTTGTGGGATCAAGCCCTGCATCAGGCTCTGCACAGAGTGTGGAGGCTGCTTAAGATTCTCTCTCCTTCTGCCCCTCTCCCCTACTCACACGTGCTCTGTGTCTCTCTCTCTCAAATAAATGAATACATTAATTAATTAATTAATTACTTTATTAAAAAAAGAGAAACAATAAGTACAGATTGTTCTTTCAAAGGAGTTGCTATAATTAAAGGAAAGATGAATGAATGGTAACTGGAGAGGTAGATGGAATCAAGAGAAATTTTTTTTTTTAAATGTTTATTTATTTTTGAGACAGAGAGAGACAGAGCATGAACAGGGGAGGAGCAGAGAGAGAGGGAGACACAGAATCTGAAACAGGCTCCAGGCTCTGAGCTGTCAGCACAGAGCCCGACGCGGGGCTCGAACTCACGGACCGTGAGATCATGACCTGAGCCGAAGTCAGACGCTTAACCGACCGAGCCACCCAGGCGCCCCAAGAGAAATTTTTTAAGATAAGAAAACAATAGCATGTTTACATGCTGAAAGGAATAATCCAATAGACTGACAAAAGTTTATGATGCATGAGAGAATTACTAGAGCAATGTCCTTGAATAGGCAGGAAGAAATGGAATTTAGTACAGGAGTAGAGAAATTGTCCTAAGCTGGAATCATGGGTAATTTGTCCAGAGTAGGAAGAGAAAAATAGAGAATGTAGACATAGATATAGACAGGTGCATAGTTGTGACCGTGACAATATTTGAAAGTTACCTGATTAGCTCATTTTTCTCATTTAATAAGCTGAAAGTAAAGATGGGAGAGGAAATCTTGATATTCAAGGAGAGAGAAGTATGAAATAGTGACCTCAGAAGGTGTACTAAAAAGTGAACCAAAAAAAAGATGCAGTATGATTGCTGGCACATTAAGGGCACACTTTTTTTTTTTTTTTCCATCTGGAAGTACTTTATTTTTTTAATTTTATTGTTTTTAATTTACATCCAAATTAGTTAGCATATAGTGGAACAATGATTTCAGGAGTAGATTCCTTAATGCTCCTTACCCATTTAGCCCATCCCCCCTCCCACAACCCCTCCAGTAACCCTCTGTTTGTTGTCTGTATTTAAGAGTCTCTTATATTTTGTCCCCCTCCCTGTTTTTCTGTTATTTTTGTTTCCCTTCCCTTATGTTCATCTGTCTTATCTCTTAAAGTCCTCATATAAGTGAAGTCATATGATACTTGTCTTTCTCTGGCTAATTTTACTTACCATAATACCCTCCAGTTCCATCCACGTAGTTGCAAATGTCAAGATTT
The DNA here is from genome assembly GCF_018350195.1 of Panthera tigris. Classification (NCBI taxonomy): domain Eukaryota; kingdom Metazoa; phylum Chordata; class Mammalia; order Carnivora; family Felidae; genus Panthera; species Panthera tigris. The sequence continues at coordinate 54,869,890 of NC_056667.1, read as the reverse complement.
CATTCTTCTTAATCGCCAAGTAATACTCCATATATATATACCACATCTCTATCCATTCATCCATCGATGGACATTTGGGCTCTTTCCATACTTTGGCTATTGTTGATAGTGCTGCTATAAACATGGGGGTGCATGTGTCCCTTCAAAACAGCACACCTGTATCCCTTGGATAAATGCCTCGTAGTATAATTGCTGGGTCGTAGGGTAGTTCTATTTTTAGTTTTTTGAGGAACCTCCATACTGTTTTCCAGAGTGGCTACACCAGCTTGCATTCCCACCAACAATGCAAAAGAGACCCTCTTTCTCTGCATCCTCGCCAACATCTGTTGTTGCCTGAGTTGTTAATGTTAGCCATTCTGACAGGTGTGAGGTGATATCTCATTGTGGTTTTTATTTGTATTTCCCTGATGAGTGATATTGAGTATTTTTTCACATGTCAGTTGGCCATCTGTATGTCTTCTTTGGAGAAGTGTCTATTCATGTCTTTTGCCCATTTCTTCATTCGATTATTTGTTTTTTGGGTGTTGAGTTTGATAAGTTCTTTATAGATTTTGGATACTAACTCTTTATCTGATATGTCGTTTGCAAATATCTTCTCCCATTCTGCCGGTTGCCTTTTAGTTTTGCTGATTGTTTCCTTCGCTGTGCAGAAGATTTTATTTTGATGGGGTCCCAGTAGTTCACTTTTGCTTTTGTTTCCCTTGCCTCTGGAGATGTATTGAGTAAGAAGTTGCTGCGGCTGAGATCAAAGAGGTTTTTGCCTGCTTTCTCCTCGAGGATTTTGATGGCTCCCTGTCTTACATTTAGGTCTTTCATCCATTTTGAGTTTATTTTTGTGTGTGGTGTAAGAAAGTGGTCCAGATTCATTCTTCTGCATGTTGCTGTCCAGTTTTCTCGGCACCACTTGCTGAAGAGACTGTCTTTATTCTGTTGGATATTCTTTCCTGATTTGTCAAAGATTAGTTGGCCATACGTTTGTGGGTCCATTTCTGGGTTCTCTATTCTGTTCCATTGATCTGAGTGTCTGTTCTTGTGCCAGTACCATACTGTCTTGATGATTACAGCTTTGTAGTATAGCTTGAAGTCCAGGATTGTGATGCCTCCTGCTTTGGTTTTCTTTTTCAAGATTGCTTTGGGTATTCGGGGTCTTTTCTGGTTCCATACAAATTTTAGGATTATTTGTTCTAGCTCTGTAAAGAATTCTGGTGTTATTTTGATAGGGATTGCATTGAATATGTAGCTTGCTTTGGGTAGTATTGACATTTTAACAATATTTGTTCTTCCTATCCAGGATCACGTAATCTTTTTCCATTTTTTTGTGTCTTCTTCAATTTCTTTCATAAGCTTTCTATAGTTTTCAGTGTATAGATTTTTCACTTCTTTCATTAGATTTATTCCTAGGTATTTTATGGTTTTTTGTGCAACTGTAAATGGGATCGACTCCTTGATTTCTCTTTCTGTTGTTTCATTGTTGGTGAATAGAATGCACCGATTTCTGTGCATTGATTTTATATCTGGTAACTTTGCTGAATTCATGATTCAGTTCTAGCAGTTTTTTGGTGGAATCTTTGGGCTTTTCCATATAGAGTATCATGTTATCTGCAAAGAGTGAAAGTTTGACCTCCTCCTGGCGGATTTGGATGCCTTTTATTTCTTTGTGTTGTCTGATTGCAGAGGCTAAGACTTCCAATACTATGTTGAATAACAGTGGTGAGAGTGGACATCCCTGTCTTGTTCCTGACCTTAGGGGGAAAGCTCTGTTTTTCCCCATTGAGGATGATATTAGCGTTGGGTGTCTCATGTGTGGCTTTTATGATCTCAAGGTATGATCCTTCTATCACTACTTTCTTGAGTGTTTTTATCAAGAAAGCATGCTGTATTTTGTCAAATACTTTCTCTGCATCTATTGAGAGGATCATATGGTTCTTGTGCTTTTATTGATGTGATGAATCATGTTAATTGTTTTGTGGATATTGAGCTAGCCCTGCATCCCAGGTATAAATCCCACTTGGTCGTGGTGAATAATTTTTTTAATGTATTGTTTGATCGGTTGGCTAATATCTTATTGAGGATTTTTGCATCCATGTTTGTCAGGGAAATTGGTCTATAGTTCTTTTTTTTAGTGGGGTCTCTGTCTAGTTTTGGAATCGAGGTAATCCTGGCCTTGAAAGAGTTTGGAAGTTTTCCTTCCATTTCTATTTTTTGGAGCAGCTTCAAGAGAATAGGTGTTAACTCTTCCTTAAATGTTTGGTAGAATTCCCCTGGAAAGCCATCTGGCCCTGGACTCTTGGTTTTTGGGAGATTTTTAATTACTAATTCAATTTCTTTACTGGTTATAGGTCTGTTCAAATTTTCTATTTATTCCTGTTTCAGTTTTGGTAATGTATATGTTTCTAGGAATTTGTCAATTTCTTTCAGATTGCCAATTTTATTGGCATATAATTGCTCATAATATTCTCTTATTATTGTTTTTATTTCTGTGTTGGTTGTGATCTCTCCTCTTTCATTCTTGATTTTATTTATTTGGGTCCTTTCCTTTTTCTTTTTGATCAAACTGGCTAGTGGTTTAGCAATTTTTAATTCTTTCAAAGAACCAGCTTCTGTTTTCATTGATCTGTTCTACTGGGTTTTTTTTGTTTGTTTATTTCGATAGCATTAATTTCTGCTCTAATCTTTATTATTTCCTGTCTTCTGCTGGTTTTGGGTTTTATTTGCTGTTCTTTTTCCAGCTCTTTAAGGCGTAATGTTAGGTTGTGTATCTGAGAGCTTTCTTTCTTCTTTAGGAAGCCCTGGATTGCTATGTACTTTCCTCTTATGACTGTCTTTGCTGCGTCCCAGTGGTTTTGGGTTGTGGTGTTATCATTTTCATTGGCTTCCATATACTTTTTAATTTTAAGGACACACTTTAAAGCAAAAATCCATAAAGTGAGACCTGGCATCATACTTGGATGTTTTTTCTCCAGCTTCTTTTAGCTGTACAGGTTCAATTAAAACATAGTGTATTAAAGAAAATTAGAGGTATAGGAAGGTCAACAGATCAGGAAGTGATTGCCATTGAAAAAAATAGTTTATTACTCATAGTGTCCAAGAGGAGAGGGCAGGCAATGCTACAGGGGGCTACATGGGGAAGCAGTGTGGTTAGCCACCAGGCAGAGGGAAAGGGAGAAACTGTGGGCCCATCTCTATTGTGCTTTTGGTGGGAAGGTAGAGTGAGACATGGTGAACAGGCTTAAGCTGGACTAGTTTGAATCATTTCAGTGGGATCTGGAACCTAGGGACCATCCCAAGTTGTCTGGTACCTGGCTATAGGGTGATTAGGGAAGATATATAGTGGCCCACAGTGTGAGAGCCTGATAAGAGAGATGGTTGGGGATAGACTGGTTCGCATTGGAAAATTGTACCCCTGGGAGGGGAAGGAGTGACAAGGAGTCGGGAAACCAAGGTACAGTAACTTGAGCATATCAGTTTGTCCAGAACAAGACATATTGGGCCTATACATTTATGGCAAATGATAAAACATCAGGTTTACCCGAAGCTAGAAACATGGTTGATACACAGGTGCAAGGCTCAACATAAGAAGATGATTGGAATGGATCATAGTTTTGGTTTTGCCAGCAAATACAGTGAATTTAAAAAAGGAAAAGGAAAAGGAAGATGAGAATGTAAGTAAAGATTATAACACAGGCATACCTCATTTTATTGCACTTCACTGTATGGCACTTTGTTGATACTGTGTACTTTACAGATTGAAGGTTTCTGGCAACCCTGTGTTGAGCTTGTCTTACTGGAGCCATTTGTCAAACAACATTTGCTCACTTTTTGGCACTGTGTCACATTTCAGTAATTCTTACAATATTTCAAACTTTTTTATTATTGTATTTCTTATCATGAACCATATCCATGATTATTACTCACTGAAAGCTCAGATGATAGTTAACATTTTTAGCAATAAAGTATTTTTTTAAAATTTTTCAATGTTTATTTTTTTTTTGAGAGAGAGTGAGAGAGTGCAAGCAGCGTAGGGGCAGAGAGAGAGGGAGACACAGAATCTGAAGCAGGCTCCAAGCTCTGAGCTGTCAGCACAGAGCCTGACGTGGGGCTCGAACTCACAAACCATGAGATCATGACCAGAGCCGAAGTCAGAAGCTTAAATGACTGAGCCACCCAGGCACCCCTGCAATAAAGTATTTTTTAATTAAGATATGTATGTTGTGTTCTTAGACATAATGGTATTGCACATTTAATAGACTATAGTGTAAACATAACTTTTATATGCACTAAGAAACCAAAAAAATTCATTTTACTCACTTTATTGTGATACTTGCTTTATTGTGGTAGCCTGGAACTGAACCTGCAATATCTCTGAGGTATGCCTATAATTAATTATGGCTTATATTTATTAACTGTAAGCTCAGGAGAGAAAGAGATTGCATGAGAGAGATGGGGAAGGGAGTAAACATGGTAGATAGAATCAAGGACTCTAAGGTGACAATGGAGTTGAAGGGAGTTGAATAGAGTTGTTTGAATTTGGGTATTCAAAGGGTGTATAAGCTGGAAAAAAAGGAAGTGATAGTTGACCTTGCCCTTAGCAACGGGATGACCATGTATGACCATGGGAATAAGTAGCTGACATAGCAAGGAGGGCTAGATCATGTATGTGAGAAGGCTTCAAGTTATAAGAGGCCATAACATTAAAAGGATTACCTTCATGGATATTGAAATACTCAAGAATTATGCCAGAAGTAATATTTGAGAGAGAGTCAGTAATTTAGGATATAAAATCTTCAGGGGATGGAAGAAAGGAGGTAGTAGTGGTAATGATAGACTTCCATAAGGAAGTGGAATAGAAGTAGTCATTGAAACTATGGATGTTGGTAAATTTACTCAGGGATATTGTGTGTGTGTGTGTGTGTGTGTGTGTGTGTGTGTGTGTGTATAGAGAGAGAACAAACTAATCACTGGGGTTTGAGCTTAAGTGTAATCTTTAAAAGAGGAAACTAATAAAGGAGAAATAAAATGGGAGGACTAGCTTTTGTAAGGATAGGGCAAAAGGTCAAAGAAAAAGAAAATCCAAGTTGAACATAATGGTAAAAGAGTTATTCAATTAGTGAGTTGTAGATTCTGGATTAAATAGAGAGAGACGAGAAACCTAAAAGGTACAAATTAGTCCAAAATGGAAGGGTCAGGTGGTTAGAGGTCCCAAGGAGGTTGAAAAATAAGAGACAGTGATGTCCCAGAAGGGGGAAGAGTTAACTGTCAGATGCTACAAAGATAAGTACTGAAAAGAGTCCCTTGGATTTGACAAGTTGAAGCACTAGGGGATTGTAATGAAAGTAATCTCTATGCGGTAGGCAAGGAGAGGTGGAACTAGATTGCAGTGAATTTTGGAGCCAATAAGGAATAAGGAAGTAGACAGTATTATTTACTAATATTTGAAGAGTTAGACTATGAAAGGAAGCGTAGATAAAGTAACAGAGGAAGACACAGCTAAAGGAAGGATTTTTTAGTTGGGGGGATGAATGGAGCATAATTATATGTTCAAGGGGAAAAGAGGAAATAATATGTAGTGGATAAGGAATTATTGATGTACAATAGTCCCTGAGAAAGTAGTAATAGACAGATTTCAGAGCACAAGAAGAAAGATTAGCCTTAGATAAGAATGGCAACTCTTTTACTAAAAGAAGAAAGAAAGAAAGATGCGTTTAGGTGAGTTTGTAGGATATGGAAGAAGAATATAAGACAATGGAGAAATAATTTAAGGAGCTTTTAACCAGATTGTTTGTTCTTATTTTCTTAGAGATGTTGAAGATAAAGTCATTTAGACATTGAAGGAGGGAGGATAGAGTAAAATACTTTAAGACAATGTAAATTTGAAATATTGCATGAATTCATTGCAGGAATTCATTTATTTAAAAAATACTTCTTTAGAGACCACGATATCCTGAGTACTGTCGTGGGTTCTAGGAATATAACAATTAACAAGACAAAGATCTTACCCTGAAGATGCTAACATTCTGGTAAGGGAGTGGACAACAACAAAGTGGCAAGTAGTAATAAATGCTATGAAGAAAAATAAAACATGAAAAGTGGATTGATTGTCATTTAAAAATATTTCATTCTTGTCTGATCTTTTATGATTTGAAAAGTAAAATTATTGTTTAAAATGTTTTCTTTGGAAACCTATTTCCTTTTTATAATCTGAGGGAAGATCATCTTTGTTTAATAGAAGAAATCCGTAATACAGAGTACTAGAACAAAGGAATGATAAGGTAGGTTTTTGTGTTAAGGAATTTGCAGAGTATAGAAAAGTGAAATCATATCTTTTTTTTTTTTTTCTCCAGGATACATTTTGATGTTATCTTCTCTTCTTATTAAAGATTATTATGTAATTGTTCAGGCAGAAACACAATATTCTTCCCAGTTTTTACTCCTCATGCTTCATTCTGCCTATGCAACTGCCCTATACACTCACTTATGCTTCCTATGTGCCAGAGACTTCCTAACTATAATATACAAATTAATCCATTTAATCCTCATAATAATCTGTGAATAGGGTACTGTTAATATCCCCATATTACAGATAAGGAAACTGAGACCAGAAAAATCACTGTAGACTTTGGATCAGACTACCTAGGTTCAGATTTCAACTCTCATAGGAATAGTTCCCTTTAAGCCTCTCTGATTTTAGATAAAATGATATTTATAACAACCTCTTAAGGATTATGAGAAAAAAAGTGATACAATGCATGTAAACATTCTAGAACTATGCTTATACATATTGAACTCTCAAGTAGCTATTATTCTTTCTTGTACCTATGTTCAGATTGTTTCCATGTTTCTAAATGAAAGTCTGATTTTTATTGTTGGTTAATTTTCCTTCAATCATGAATCCTTCGTGTTATGTTATCTTTTCTTGATATAGGAGCACTGGCCCACAGCCAAAGAAGTCTATTAGTTTTATCAGCACAGTAAAAGGAACCCAAACAAAAGGATACAGTGGTGCAAACCAAAGCAGAATGGCTCTGTCAAAAACCTTGACAATTGCACCTGAGATAAAAGCAGAAAAAATGAGTATTTCCACCCCAAGGACAGTCATACAGGTAATATTCTTTAGAATTCTGAGTTTATTTGAAAATGGCATCATAAAGAACTTGACTGAAATGTTAAAAGTAGAAAATATCCTGCTTTGAAGTAATGAACTCACTTCTAATATTGATACATTGATTTTGTTAGAGTCTTTGCCACATGACATATCTTACAGTGTAACATTGGCTGTTGGCTTCTATAATTCATTACTGGTAATAGAAACATTAGGGTGGAGTGAGGAAAGTCTACTCATGACCTTAAGAACTAGTTGATTATGGTGTTAATAATAGCTAACCTAGCTATAATATAGGTAGTAAAGCTAACATCCATTCTTCTTGGTAATGTACTCTAGCAAATATAAATTATCACAAATTGGTTATCTCATTAGAAAATGTTTAACTATAAGGCACTTGGGTGGCTTAGTTGGTTAAGCCTAGGACTTCAGCTCAGGTCATGATCTCATAAGTTCATAAGTTTGGTTCATAAGTTTGAGCCCCATGTCAGGCTCTGTGCTGACAGCTCAGGGCCTGGAGCCTCCTTTGGATCCTGGATCCTCCCTCTCTGCCCCTCCCCTGCTCATGCCCTGGCGCTCTCTCTCTCTCTCTCTCTCTCTCTCTGTTTCTCTCCCTCAAAAATGAATAAATGTTAAAAAAAAAAAATAAGAAGAAAACATTTAACTAAGAATTGAATTTTTAAAACTTTTAATCAAAGTATAATATATATACAGAAAAGTATGTAATATATAAATCTGAATGGGCTAGGCAATGATTTTTTTAGATATGACCGAAAAAACACAGTCCATTAAAGATAAAATTGGTAGGGGCGCCTGGGTGGCTCAGTTGGTTAAGTGTCCGACTTCGGCTCAGGTCACGATCTCGCGGTCCGTGAGTTTGAGCCCCGCGTCGGGCTCTGGGCTGATGGCTCGGAGCCTGGAGCCTGCTTCTGATTCTGTGTCTCCCTCTCTCTCTGCCCCTCCCCCGTTCATGCTCTGTCTCTCTCTGTCCCAAAAATAAAATAAAACGTTAAAAAAAAATTTTTTTTTAATAAAAAAAAATTTAAAAAAAAGATAAAATTGGTAAATTGGACTCTATCAAAATTAAAGCTTCTGATCTTTGAAAGAATGCTAAAAGGATGGAAAAAGAAACCATACAATGGGAAAAATTATTTATAAAGCAAACATCTGATACAGTACTTATAACCAAAATATATAAACAATTCTCAAAACAATATTAAGACAACCTCATATTTAAAATGAACAAAACATTTGAGCAAATACTTCAACAAAGTACATATACAGATAGCAAAGGAGCACATCAAATGACAATCTGCATTAGTCATTAGGAAATGCAGATTGAAACTATGAGATACTGTTGTATACCTATTAGAATAGCTAAAATTAAAAGACTGATCATACCAAATGTGGGCAAGTATGTGGAGGAGCAATTCTCATACACTGCTAGTAGGAATGAAAAATGAAAAACCATTTGGCACTTTATTCAATGCTAAATATATACCTACTATATCATCCAGCCATTCCACATCTAGGTATCTACTCAAGAGAAAAGAAAGTATCAGTTTGTATAAAAACTATACACAAATGTTTATAGCAGCTTTGCTTATAATAGCCACACAATGGAAATAAATAAGCTTATATAATTTTAACAAATGGATACTATATTATCTCAGGCTGTCATAACAAAGTATTATAGACTGGATGGCTTATAAACAAAGAAATTTATGTCTCACAGTTCTGGGGCTGGAAGCCCAAGATTAGAACGCCAGCATGGTTGGGTTCTAGTGAGGACCTTCTTCCAGGTTGCAGACTGCTAAATTTTCAAGTTATCCTCAGTATATTCTCAGTGTATTACATGGTGGAAAGTGATTTAGCTAGCTCTGGCCTCTTTTCAGAAGGGTACTAATTCCATTCATGAGGTCCCAACCTTCATGACCTAATTACCTTTCAGAGGTTCTACCTTCCAATACCATCACATTGGGATTAGGAGACCAATATGAATTTGGGGTGTATACAAACATTAAGTCCATAACAATGATATATTATTATATATACATTATATGTATTATGTGTATATTATACATACATATATACAATACATACGTATTATATAGTATTGCGATACGTAAAAGCCCATCTCAGGGGCTCAGATCATGACCAGGGCTGAAATCAAGTCAGATACTTAACCAACTGAGCCACACAGGTGCCCCAAAATAAATAAATAAACATTTTTTTAAAAAGTACTTAGAACTAGGGGTGCCTGGGTGGCTCAGTCGGTTAATCGTCCGACTTCGGCTCAGGTCTCGATCTCATGGTCCGTGAGTTCGAGCCCCGCATCCGGCTCTGGGCTGATGGCTCAGAGCCTGGAGCCTGCTTCCGATTCTGTGCCTCCCTCTCTCTCTGCCCCTCCTCCGTTCATGCTCTGTCTCTCTCTGTCTCAAAAATAAATAAACGTTAAAAAAAAAATTTAAAAAAAAGTACTTAGAACTAATAAATTCAGCAAGTTGTAGGATGGAAAATTAACACACAAAAATTAGTCATGTGTCTATACACTAGCAATGAATAATCCAAAAAAATTAAGAAAAAAGATTTCCATTTACAGCATATCAAAAATAATAAAAATACTTAGGAAGAAACTTAACTAAGAAAGTGAAAAATGTACACCGATAACTACAAAAATTGCTGAAATAAATGAAAGGAGATGATAAATGGGAAAACATCCCTTGTTTATACATTGGAATATTTCTTAAGATGTCAATACCACCCAAAACAAGATACAGATTCAATGCAATCCCTCTCAAATCCTCAATGATATTTTTTTGTGGAAATAAAAAATCTATTTTAAAACTCACATGGAATATTAAGAGACCCCGAATTGCCAAAACAATCTTAAAACAGAACCACAAAGTTGGAGGTCTCACACCTCCTGATTTCAAAACTTACTATGAAACTGTAGTAATCAATGTAGTGTAGTACTAGCATAAAGACAGACACATAAACCAATAGAAAACAACAGAGGACCCCTACAAATATGTTCAAATGACTTTCAGCAAGGATGCCAATTCTGTGCAATGGGGAAAGGACAGTCTTTTCAACAAAGATGTTAGGAAAATTAGATATCTACATGCAAAAGAATGATGTAGGACTCTTATATACAAAAATAACAAAACGTATCAAGCTCTTATAGCTACAACACTAAAATTCTTAGAAGAAAGCATAGGAAAAAACTTTTTGAGACTGGTTTGGCAATGATTTCTTAGATAGAATACCAAAAGCATATACAGCAAAAGAAAAAAATGGATATAATGAACTACATCAAACATTAGAAACCTTTGCATCATAGGACACAACACAATGAAAAGCAACCTATGGGGGGCACCTGGGTGGCTCAGTCGGTTGAGCGGCCGACTTCGGCTCAGGTCACGATCTTGCGGTCCGTGAGTTCGAGCCCCACGTCGGGCTCTGGGCTGACAGCCTGGAGCCTGTTTCGGATTCTGTGTCTCCCTCTCTCTGACCCTCCCCCGTTCATGCTCTGTCTCTCTCTGTCTGAAAAATAAATAAACGTTAAAAAAAAAAAAAAGAAAAGAAAAGCAACCTATGGGATGAGGAAAATATATTTGAAAATCTGATAAGGGGTTAATATTCAGAATATACAAAGGACTCCTACAACTCAACAACAAATAAGTGGCCCAATTAAAAAATAGACAAAGTACTTGATACTTTTCAAAAGAAGATCTACAAATAGCCAACAGCACTTGAAAAAATGCTCAACATCACTAATCATTAGGAAACTGCAGATCAAAACCACAATAAGATATCACCTAAGGCTCATTACCATGGCTAAAAAAAAAAAAAAAAATGGAAAAGAACAAATGTTGGTGAATATACTGAGAATTTGGAAACTTTGTGCACTGTTGACAGAAATGTGTAATGGTGTAGTTGCTATGGAAAGCAGTGTTGTGATTCCTCAAAAAATTAAAAATAGACCTATCAGGGGCACCTGGTAGCTCAGTAGGTTGAGTATCTGACTCTTGATTATAACTTAGGTCATGATCCCAAGGTTGTGGGATTGAGCCCATATCAGGCTCTGTGCTGAGTTTGAAGTCTGCTTGAGATGTTCTCTCTCCTCCTTCTAGTTCCTCCCTCCCTCTCAAAAAATTAGAAAATAAAAATACCAATAAATAAAAAATATATGTATAGAATTACCATATGATCCAGTAATTCCACTTCTTGGTCTATATCCAAAAGAATTGAAAGTAGAAGCTTGAACAGATACTTGTACACCTATATTCATAGCAGCATTATTCACAATAGCTAAAAGGTGGAAGCAACCCAAGTTTCCATCAGCAGATGATGAATAAACAAAATTTGATACACACACACACACACACACACACACACACACTGGAAAATTTTTAGCTTCAAAAAGAAATGAAATTCCAACACATGCTAGGGTATAGATGATCCTTGAATATATTATGTTAATTGAAATAAGCCAGTAACAAAGGGGCAGATACTGTGTGATTCCTCTTATATGAGATACCTAGAGTAGTCAAATTCAGAGGCAGAAAGAATAAGGCTACTGGGAGGAGCATTTTCAATATCAAACATTGACCTCAGAAAATAGTCCCTGAAAGCAGCCACAATTTGATTGGATTAGAGAATTTGTGCCCCAGGGCATTGAAAACAATAGAACAGTCAACTGGCAGTTGGTGAAGTTTAACAGCTGAGTGTGGACGGGGTGAGAGTAGTAGAAAGGGGGCTCCTGGGTGGCTCAGTCTGTTGGGAATTTGACTCTTGATTTTGGCTCAGGTTATGACCCCAGGGTTGTGGAATTGAGCCCTGTGTCATGCTCTGTGCTGAACATGGAGTCTTCTTGATATTTTCTCTCTCTCTCTCTCTCTCTCTCTCTCAACCCCCCCTCCCTCCTCCCTTACCCCTTTGTCCCTCTCCCCTTCCTCTAAAAATAAAAAATAAATCTTTAAAAAAAGAAGTATAGTAGAGAGCCCTAATAGTACCTTTGTCACTCCAGGATGGTTTGGGGCATACCCAAAGCTATTTGTCCCTGAGAAGCACAATTAACATTGTGTGGGGGTAAGTGGAGTTGGGGGGGGCATACTAGTCCTTCAGCTGCATTAGCAAAGTACCACAAACTATATGACTTAAAACAATAGAAATTCATTGTCTCATAGTTCTGGAGGACAGAAATCTGAAATCAACATGTTAGCATGAACATGCACTCTCTGAATACGATAAGAACGGATCTGTTTCCCTTCTAGTTCTGGTAGTCATAGAAATTTCTTGGTTTGTAGATCTATCACTCCAATCCTCTGTCTTCATATTGTGTTCTCCCCGTGTGTTTTCATAATGTCTTACCTCTATGTATATCTGTGTCAAAATTTTCCCTTTTTATAAAGACATCAGTCATACTGGATTAGGGCTTACCCTAATGATCTCATCTTAACTTGCTTAAGTCTGCAAAAACCCTATTTTCACAATCTGAGGTACTGGGGGTTAAGACTTCAACATGTCTTTGTGGGGCGACACAGTTCAACCCATTATGGGGAAATAAATCGCACTAAAATAATCCAGGTAATCACTAAACAAATGAACAAGCAAATAGCAATAACAAGTTTTAGAAAGGAAGGAGATATCAGTACCCAGAGAAAAATATGACCCATATTTAAGAAAAAAATACAGGCAATCGAAACTGGGGGAAGAACCAGATGTCAGATTTAACAAAAAGAGATTTAAAAGAAATCACTATAAATGTCTTCATAGAACCAAAGAAACCATGAATAAAGAAGTAAAAGAAGGTCTGATGACCATCACATCCAATAGAAAATATCAATAAAGAGGCTCAACCTCACTGATCAACAGGGAAATACAAATAAAAACTACAATGAGATATCACCTCACACCTGTCAGAATGGCTAAAATCAACAACAAAAGAAACAACTCTTTTTGGCAAGGATGTGGAGAAAGGGCAACCCTCTTGCACTGTTGGTAGGAATGCAAACTGGTATAGCCACTCTAGAAAACAGTATGGAGATTCCTCAAAAAGTTAAAAATAGAGCTTCCCTACAGTCCAGCAATTGCACTGCTAGGTATTTACCCAAAGAACACAAAAATACTAATTCAGAGGGATACATGTACCCAGATGTTTATAGCAGCATTATCTACAATAGCTAAATTATGGAAACAGCCCAAGTGTCCGTTGATTGATGAATGGATAAGGAAGATGTGAGGTATATGTGTGTGTGTGTGTATAAATATATTCATATATATATATATGAATTCATACATATTCATATTCATATATGAATTCATATGAATTCATATATATATATGAATATTACTCAGAAATTACTCAGCCGTAAAAAAAAAAAAAAAAATAATGAAATCTTGCCATTTGCAATGACATGGTTGGAGCTAGAGAGTATTATGCTAAGTGAAATAAGTCCAGTCAGAGAAAGACAAATACCATATGATTTCACCTGTGAAATTTATGAAACAAAACAAATGACTAAAGGAGGAAAAAAAAGAGAGGGGGGCAAACCAAGAAAGAGTCTCTGAACTATAGAAAACAAACTGATGGTTATCAGAAGGGAGGTGGGTGGGGGAGAGGTTAAATAGGTGATGGGGATTAAGGAGTGTACTTGTAATGAGCACCAGGTATTGTATGGAAGTATTGAATCACTATATTGCACACCTAAAGCTAATATTACACTGTATGTTAACTAACTGGAATTTAAGTAACTTTTTAAAACTGTTGTATATTCAAAAGTTCCTAAGAAAATTGATTTTAAAAGTTCTCATCATAACAAAAAAAAATTTTGTAACTATGTGATGGACGTTAAGTAAACTTATTATTGTAATCATTTTGCAATATACGTATATCAAATCATTATGTTGTACCCTAAAACGATTCTATCTTATGTAACAATTATATCTCAATTAAAAATAAATAAATAAACTAAAATACTGTTTCTGGGTTGCACCAAAAAGGAATTATAAAAACCAAATGGAAATTCTGGAGTTGAGAAAAAAGTACATTAATCAAAATTTTAAAAATTCACTAGAGAAACTAAATAATAGATTTTAACCGTCCGAAGGAAGAATTAGCAAACTTGAGGATAGATCAATAGAGATTACGCAAGCCAAAAACAGAGTGGAAAAAAGAATGAAGAAAAATGAATGGATCCTCTGAGAGGGTAATACCAACCAAAAGCAACAGAATTCAGATTCTTCTCAAATACACATGGAACATTTTCCAGTTTAGCCCCTATGTTAGGCCACAGAATGAGTCTTAATTAATTGAAAAGAAATGAAATCATATCAAGTATCTTTTCCAGCCACAGTATTAGAAAACTAGACGTTAATTACACAAAGAAAACTGGAAAGTTCAACAATATGTGGAGACTAAACAACTTGCTAGTGAATAACTAATGGGTCATAGAAGAAATCAAAAGAGAAATCAAAAAATACCATGAGATGGATGAAAGTGGGAATATACCAACATTTGTGGGATGCAGCAAAAGCAGGTCTAAGAAGGAAGTTCATAGAGATAAATACCTACTTCACAAAACAGAGTCTCAACTTAATTTTACACCTCAAAGAACTAGAAAAAGAACGAATGAAGCCCAAAGTTAACAGAAGGAAAGAATTAACCGATGAGAGCAGAAATGAATGAAACAGAGTTGAAAAGAAAATAGAGAAGGTCAATGAAACTAAAAGCTGTTTTTTTGAAAAGATAAAAAAATTGACAAATGTTTAACTATATTCACCAAGAAAAAAAAGAGAGGAAATTCAAATAAAATTAGGTTCAATGAATAAAATCAGAATGAAAGAGATGTTGCAACTGATACCACCGAAATACAAAAGATCATAAGATAATATTATGAATAAATATATGCCAACAAATTGGACAACCTAGAAGAAATGCATAAGTCTCTAGAAATGAACAACCTATCAAGACTGAAATATAATGAAATAGAAAATCTGAACAGTCCAATTACTACTAACAAGATTGAATTGGCAATCAAAAATCCCCAACAAACAAAAGTCTAGGATCAGACAGCTTCACTGGTGAATTATACCAAACATTCAAAGAATTAATATCAGTCCTTCTCAAACTTTTCCAGAAAGTGGAAGAAGAGAAAACTCTTCCAAACTCTTTATATGAGGCCAGTATTACCCCAATATCAAAACCAAATGACACCACAAGAAAAGAAAAACACCAATATCCCTGATGTTTTAGATACAAAACCCTAAACAAAATATTGGCAAACCAAATTCAACAATATGTTAAAAGGATTATAGATCATGTTCAAGTAGGATTTATTCCGTGGTTGCAAGGATGGTTTATCTTAACACTCACAAATCAGTCAATGTGATATGCCACATCAATGAAATAAAGGATAAAAATCATATGATCATCTCAATAGATGCAGAAAAAGCATTTGACAAAATTCACTATCCATTTATGATAAAAACTCTACAAATCAGGAATAGAGGGAATGTATCTCAACATAATTAGACTGTATATATACTCAATGGTAAAAAGCTGAAAACTTTTTCTCTAAGATCAAGAAAACACTAAGGATGCTCACTCTTGCCACTTTTATTCAACATATTCTGGAGGTCCTACCCAGAGTAATTAGTCAAGAAAAAGAAATAAAACGTATCCAAGTTAGGAAGGAAGAAGTAAAACTGTTACTGTTTATAGATGACGTGATATTATATATAGAAAATCCTAAAGACTCCACCAGAAACTATTAGATTAGTAAATAAATTCAGTAAATTCACAGGATATAAAATTAACATACAGAAATCTGTTGCTTTTCTACACATTAATATCCAGTGCTCAGAGAGAGAAATTAAGAAAACAATCTTACAATTGCATCTAAAAGAATAAATACCTAGAAATAGGGGCGCCAGGGTGGCTCAGTCAGCTAAGTGTTTGACTTTGGCTCAGGTCATGATCTCATGGTTCAGTTCGTGGATTCGAGCCCTGCGTCAGGCTGTGTGCTGGCAGCTCAGAGCCTGGAGCTTGCTTGCTTCAGATTCTGTGTCTCCCTCTCTCTCTGCCCCTCCCCCGCTCATGCTCGCTCTCTCTCTCTCTCTCTCTTTCTCTCTCTCTCTCTCTCGCTCTGAAAAATAAACATTAAAAAAATTAAATACCTAGAAATAAATTTAATAGAGGTAAAAGATCTGTATATTGAACACTACAAGACAGTAATGAAAGAAATTGAAGAAGATACAAATGCATGGAAAAATATTCCATGCTTATGAATTGGAAGAATGAATATTGTTAAAATGTCTACACTATCCAAAACAGTCCACAGATTCAGTGCAATTGCTATCAAAATTTCAATGGCATTTTTCACAGAATAGAATAATCTTAAATTTTGTATGAAGCAACAAAGACCCTGAATAGCTAAAGCAGTCTTAGAAAAAAGCTGGAAACATCACCCTCTCTGATTTCAAAGTATATTACAGAGCTATAGTGATTAAAACAGTATGGTATTTGCACATGAACATATAGATCAAAAACAGATACATAGATCAATGGAACTGAATAGAGAGCCCAGAAATAAACCCACACATATATGACTAATTAATTTACAATCAAAGAGCAAAGTATACATTGGGGAAAAAAACAGTATCTTCAATAAGTAGAGTTAGGAAAACTGGAAAGCCAGAATGAATCTGGACCATTATTTATACCATACCCAAAAATTAACTCAAAGTGGATTAAAAACTTGAATGTAAGACCTGTATTTCTGTATGTGTTAAATTTCATAATTGAAAAGATTAAGAATTAGGCAAAAACAAACAGAAATATGTAAAAATTGGGAAATGTTTATTAATAAAATATTGAATGAATAATAGTGATTTTTTAAATTTATAGATTAAAATTAAATATACAAAAATATTAACAATCTGCATGAATTCTCTCTACCTTTCTGAATTTCCCTGATATTAATATACATTGCTTATATATAACATATATTACTCATATATATTCATGTAAAAACATGAATAAGACTGTTTTGAAAAGTAGGCCTAGTTAAGAAACCTTTTAAGCATAAAAACTTTTATTCAATTTTTCATGTTTATTTCAACCTAGAAACATTATACTTTTTTTCCTACGACTTTTTTTGTTTTCTAGGGCCTATTTATTCAGAACCCTCCACCATTTTTTTTTTTTTTTTTTTTTACCTATTTCATTTTAAATAATGATTTTCCACAGGTAATTGATGCACATGGAGTTGATGTCACTCCCCGACCTCTTTACCATCCAGATCCACATACAGGTACAGCAAAGCCAAATAAACTACTGACATCACGAGAAGGATCATTTGCAGCAGAATTTATATCTTCTTATAGCCTTTATCAGAATACATTAAATCCTAGTATGTTAGGGCACTTTACAAGGTAGAGTATACAATTCTATTGTTCTTTTTTATATCACATGTGCTGTCTTTTCATTTAAGTTGTATGTATGTAACTTAGATGTCAGTTGTCTTCGGTCTCCCACCTGCACTCTATGTTAGTGTGCCATCTCTATGTTCCCCTCATGTTTTACTTAGGTGTAGAGGTTTGCATGTCTTAAGAGTTCTCCAATACTCGGGGCACCTGGGTGACTCAGTTGGTTAAGCGTCCGACTTCATGATCTCATGATCTCATGGTTTCTGAGTCCGAGCACCGCCTCAGGCTCTGTGCTGACGGCTCAGAGCCTGGAGCCTGCTTCAGATCCTGTGTCTCCTTCTCTCTCTGCCCACTGCCCCCCATCCCCACTTGTGCTCTGTCTCTCAAAAATAAATAAATGTAAAAAAAAATTAAAGAATAAGAATAAAAAAGAGTTCTCCAACACACCAAACATTTCTGAGAAAATATATGGGTTTTATACAAGTTTTGTTGAGGAACCAAAAGATGAGGCTAATCACATACCTACAGACGTATTTCTTCTGTTTCTTTTATGCTACAACTTATGGGAAGAAGCAGCTCCGCTCCCCCAATATCCCATGTAAATCCATGTTCTCCTAGGGTTTGATTTATCTTTTGTTTCATAATTTTTTTTGTAAATGAAATGTTATGCATGTGTTATGTAGACACTTTATGTAAGTGAAGTGAAATTTTATTAATGTTTATGGTAGAGAAGTTCAGAATGTTTGCAATAATTAAACAGTATGTCCTAAAATAATCTAAAGATTATGGGGAAATATTTGAGTGTGTAATTTTCCATTTGACCAATTAAAAGTTCCAGAAGTTAGCTAAGCACATTTTAGGAGAAAATATGCTGCTCTAGAGTCTGACTCAAAATTTGCATGCAGTAGCCATAGGAGTGCTCTGTAAAACAAAGAATATTCCAGTAAACTGTATCTACCCTTTAAAAAAAAAATTACTTGCCTATTTTTGAGAGAGAGAGAGCACAAGTAGGGGAAGAGAAGAGCAGAGAGAGAGAGAGAGGAAAACACAGAATACAAAGTAGGTTCCAGGCTCCAAGCTGTTAACACAGAGCCAAACTCAGGGCTCAAACTTATGAACTGTGAGATTGATGACCTGAGCCAAAATCGGATGCTTAACCGACTGTGCCACCCAGGCGCCCCGCTATACCTACCTTTTTGAGGACAAGTTGGACCTATAAGTAGAAAGGGGAGAAAAGTATATAATATCACGAAATTATGTTGCTTACATGTTTAAAGAAATTATTTTTGTATGCTTCAATGTATTGATTTCCTAACCAGTACATAGATTTTCTCTTAATTAAATCATGG
The DNA here is from genome assembly GCF_018350195.1 of Panthera tigris. Taxonomy (NCBI): domain Eukaryota; kingdom Metazoa; phylum Chordata; class Mammalia; order Carnivora; family Felidae; genus Panthera; species Panthera tigris. The sequence continues at coordinate 54,851,008 of NC_056667.1, read as the reverse complement.
GAGGGCCTTTATAAAATTGAATAAATCACATTTAAGATGGGATTTGAGTGAAGAGCAGAAAATTGGTGAAAAATGAAAGGAAGAATGTTCTAGGCTGAGACTCTAAAGTAAGAAAGTGCCAAAAGATTGAGTAACTTAAAAAGGGGGTGGGATGGGGGAAATGTGATAAATGAAGATGGAGAGACTGGATAGATAAGCTGTATTTTAGCTTTTTATTCTAAATATATTGGGACTCCATCACAGGACTTTGGATATAGGTTTGACATGTTTTATCCCTAAATTATATTTATAATGACTTTTTTTAATAATGACTTTTTACTTAAGGAACATTACAAATCAGCTTGATGTTTAAAGAAGTAGTTTACTTTTATCAATTTTTCTTATATGATTATAGGATATTTGATTTCTCAATATGATAATGTTTTTGTTCATGTATTCAATTACCCATAAGAACATCTAAATAAATGAATAATTTTGTTTTTCATTATTAAAGGTCAGTTTTAGGAAGCAGTATAGTTTCTAAGTCAAGTGTATCTACTACTGAATCAATAGCAGAAGACCTAGAAGAACCATCCTATAAACGAGAAAAATTGACTAGTTTTACAGGTAATGAAAATGTGATCATTTATTTCAGTATCAGTCTCTTATTTCTTTAGCAAATATACTTATTATTTGTCAGGTACTTGAGATAAAAGAACTCTGGTAATGATTTCTAAATGCTGGCCAGAGGGGTAGCTACGTGAGAATTACCAGAGTAGTATCAATGTTCCCAAGGTGAGAATCTTGTACCACCAGCCTCAGGAATCACAGATACTGTTTGAGAAGTGCTTTGCTTCTAGGGCACCTGGGTGGCTCAGTCAGTTAAGCCTCTGGCTTTGGCTCAGGTCATGATCTCATAGTTGAAGAGTTTGAGCCCCACATGGGGCTCTGTGCTGACCACAGAGCCTGGAGCCTGGAGCCTGCTTCACATTCTGTGTGTCCCTCTCTCTCTGCCCCTCCCTGCTTGCGCTCTATCTCTCTCTCTCTCTCAAATAAACATTAAAAAATTTTTTTTAGGAGTGCTCTGCTTCTAACTCAGGAGATAAGTCATTCTGTTACACTGTGATCAGTGCCATAATAGGATATATGCAGAGTGTGATGGGAGCACTTTGAATGGAAAGATTAACACCTTTGAGGTGGGAAAAAAGAAAAGAATTAACAGAGAACATTATTGACTTTTGACTTGAGTTTTTAAAGATGATTAGTAATTTATCAGGAGAACAAATAGGGGTGGCTTCTTCCAAGCAGAACATAAAACATGAGGTAAAGGATTATGAAAGTAAAGGTAAAAAAATGAGGAAATAATGGATGATCAAAAGTGCTGGGTGAAGTGGGTACCTACTTGAGGAACGCTTGCCTTGGAGTGCAGTAAGAGTGTCTCTTCCGCTAAGATGATAATGAAGGATTAATGAAAATATTCATAAGGTTGGAAAAGTGCTTCATAGACTCTTTGGTGTTAAGATATGTAACAGGACTACTTCTGACAACAAGGAATGCCCAACTACCATTGGCTTAAATAATCATTTATTTTTCTCGCATTAAAAGAACTTAAAAGGTAGATAGCTTTTGGATCGGATCTTGTGGCTTAACTGTGAGACTCTAGATTGGCGACTCTGCTGTTCTCTTTCCTTAAGCCTTTTCTTCTTCCTTCTTGCTTCATGGTCTCAAAATATCTGCCCCAGCTCTGGATATTATATGCACATTAAAAGCAGAAAGGAGAAAGGCAATAGCTCCAGCCATATCACTTTTATTTATCAGGAAAGTAAAAGTTTCCCCAGGAAAGTCTTCTTTCCTATGTATTTCTACTGTTATCTCATTGGCCAGAACTCTGTCACATGGTGAACCCTAGCTTCAAGAGAGGCTAGGAAACTAAACACTTGATTTTCTTAATGGAAAGAGGCAAGGGAAGGGGGAAAGCCTTAGCAATGAAAACTTGGCAATCAGCAGTTTCTGCTGCAGGAGGGAAGATCATCCTCTCAGAGATAGACAAGGAGCATTGGATTATTATTGTAATCTTCCCCAGACTCAGAGGGATTGAATCCCTCTGAAGGGATTGAATACATCTCACAATATGGTCTGTTCTTTGATCACATAAAAGCCACCTGCAACATATGACCCATCATATTTCGGTAAAATGATAATTAAAATAGCAATTAGTAAATGATTTTTATTAAGTCTTGTATTTTAGATTTACGAGTTATGAGGGCAACACCTGGAAAAATTGTAACAAAAGAAGACCTAGAAAAGACTATAGAGATAATACTCACAGAGACGGAAACGCTAAGATTTTTTAACCTACCAACAGTCATGGTTTCTGTAGAATCTGAAGAAGCTATGAAAGTAAGGTATGTATGGTTCAATTGTCTATATTGCTTCTGTAATTTAAATGCTAAGTCAGAAGTTCCTATCCTTGTTTCTGTTTTGGGGCATTCCTGGGTAAATACTGGTGGCATACGTGCTTGGTGAAGTTCTATATAAAGTTATATATGTGCCTTATGAAATGATATGAAAAGTGTTTGTGGGTTTTTTTTTGAAAACTATTTATGTTGTATGTACTTTTTTCTAGAGGAAGAACCCATAGGTTTACCATACTCTTTAAAAAGTGGGTACACTACTAAGTCAAATAATAAAAGAAATAAAGGAAGCTTCCAAGTCTCAATAAAGGTTTTAATGATATTTTTTTTTCTTTTATGCATATGTAAGTTATTTCCAGTTTAAAAGAAAGGACTGGGGTGCCTGGGTGGCTCAGTAGGTTAAGCGATTGACTCTTGATTTTGGCTCAGGTCATGATCTCATAGTTCGTGGGATCAAGCCCAGCATGGGGCTCTGTGCTGACAGTGTGGAGCCTGCTTGGGATTCTGTCTCCCTCTCTCTCTGCCCCTTCCCCAGTCATGCTCTCCCTCTCTCTCTCCCTCAAAATAAATAAATGAAACATTTTATAAAAATAAAAATTAAAAAATAAAAAGAAAGGCCTGACATTTTTATATTCAAAACTTAAGTAAAAATACGTTATTGGAAAATAACTGAATTTACTATATTAGAGCAGATTTTCCATTGCTCCTTATTAATGAATTCAAATAGATCATTAGTTTTTGCCTCATTTATTTTGCCTCATTAAGGATTGTTATGCGTTTTTGGGAGAATTTGGGAGAATTGACCCCTTTATCATTATGTAATGCCCCTCTATAATGCCCCTCTGATAATTTGCCTTGCTCTGAAGTCTGCTCTGTCTGAAATTAATGTAGCTACTGTAAACAGATTTTTGGGGTGTCTGGGTGGTTCTGTCAGTTGGGTGTCTGACTTTTGATTTCAGCTTGTGTTGTTGATCCCAGGTGCTGGGCCTGGAGCCTGCCTGAGATTCTCTCTCTCTTTATTCCTCTGCCCCTCTCCTGTGCTCACGCTCTCTCTTTCAAAAATAAAAAAAATATATACATTATTAATATAGTTATTCAGATTATTTAGATTCAAATATAATTTGAATATGATTCAAAGTACTAAAAATCTATCAATAAAATATTTTTAGGATATTATTCTTACCCAAATATAGAACATCCTAGAATTATTTGCACTATAAAATATAGTACAAGTAGATCCTGAATAACACACTTTGAAATTCTTAAGACATAAGGGAAAGCTCTTAACACCAGAAAAAGGAAAGGAGCAAATAACAAATGGATAGATACGTGATCTGAAATCAGAGGTGGAGAGATGCTAGAAGCAACCGTTAAAATTAACACACGGATCTAGAGTCCAGCAGGTCTTGGACCCGCACAAATTAAGAGAACTAAAAGAGACATTTTTGTATTAAGCAAAGTCCTTAAAAGGATTTCAGTTATCTCAAGTGATCCCAGGTTTCAAAGCTAATATCATAAGCAAACATGAATTTTCTCTGGAGGAAAGCATATCCCATTTAGACTCAAGATTCCCTCAGATTGAGTTTGGTAAAAATACACCAAACCAATAAAAAAGTACTATGAATGAGAATTAAAAGAAATAACAGACCAGAGATCTACACCCTGAGGACTATGGATAATGAGATATTAGGACTCTATTATGAGATATAGAATATAAAATATATGTGAAATATTTAAATAAAAGATAGTGTTAACACCTCACTAACATCAAGAAACTATCGAAATGATGACTCATATTTGCAAAAACATCTAAAAAGAACTTTAAAATAAAGTATATTTATATAATTGTTGAAGTTAAACAGAAAACATTGAATTTAAACACGACATAATCAAACATTTAATAAATTGAAACATAGGTCTGGATAAATTCTACAAAATAAACCTTGGAAAGAAAAATGTGATATAAAGTATGAAAGAGAAGTTAAAAAAAGAAATTGACAATAGAATAAAGGTCTAAAATGTACCTGGTTTGTTCCAAAATATCAAAATACGAAGAATGGAGGAGATGAACTATTCAAAGAGAGTGGGTAAGGATGTTCCCAAGCTATTAAGACACCACTTTACAGAAACGAATAAATAAAAAGAAATCCACAAAAAAGAAATGCACTTGGTGCATTATATTGATACTCCAGAATACCAAATACTAAACGAAGATTTTACTTTTTATTTTTCTATCAGTGTTTATTTATTTTGAGATGGAGAGAGAGCAAGTGGGGGAGAGGCAGAGGAAGAGAGAGGGGGACAGAGGATCCAAAGTGGGTTCCCTGCTGACGGCAGAGATCCTGATGCAGGACTCCAAACCTGCAAACCGTAAGATCATGACCTGAGCTAGAGTTGGATGCTTAACTGACTGAGCCACCCAGGCACCCCCAAAAGAAGATTTTAAAAACAGAAGGAAAAAAGAAAAAAAATCATCTACAGAGAAATAATTAAACCAATTATTACCTAGCATTACTAGGGACAAAGAAGATCACTTTATAATGATAGGAAGTTATAATAATTTTAATCTTGAATACTCCTAATAAAATAACCTCAACGTATATGAAGCAAAAATTAGAAACTTGTTAAGTATAAGTAGGTGTGTTAAACTTGCTTCTCTTAATTACTGTATGTCAACCAGATATAAAATTCACATAGATATAGAAAATTTGAACCAAAGACATAATTTAATGATCACATATAAAACTCTGCATTCAATAGAGAATACACACTCTTTTCAAGCACACACCAATTATTTTTAAAAATCATTCATGCACAAGACCATGAAACAAGGTTTCAAAAATTCCAAAGAAATAGTATCATACAAACTCAATTCTCTGACCACAAATAGAATTAAGTTAAAAATTAATAACATAAATCTCAATTAAAACACAGACACACATTCAGATACACATTTGGAGGTTAAAAAGCACATTTTCTAAATTCCTTATGAACCAAAGAAGAAATCATAATTGGAATTTAAGAAATACTCAGAAGTAAATAATTATTAAAATAGCACATACCTACAGGATGGCACAAATGTAGTACTCTGAAGGAAATTTATAGCTTTCAGTGTTTATAGCAGAGTTCATAAAAACTGTGTGGAGATAGTGCCAGCATGTCGTTGGGCACTGAAAGTAGTAAGGATGCTGGGAGGTATAGTAAGTAGAGTCTTTTGGAGGTAGTTTAGTGCAGTCTTGTCTTTTCTTTTCTTTGTCATGTTTATTTTTGAGAGAGAGGGACAGAGCACACGTGGGGGGAGGGGCAGAGAGAGAAGGAGACACAGAACCTGAAACAGGCTCCAGGCTCTGGACTGTCAGCACAGGGCCCGACGGGGGGTGGGGGGGGGCTCGAACTCATGAACCATGAGATCGTGACCTGAGCTGAAGTCGGATGCTAACCGACTGAGCCACCCAGGCGCCCCAAGTGCAGTCTTTTCCTAAGGAGTTTTTTGAACTCTCACTTCACATTTGGTGAAATCCACATTAAAGAAAATAATTTTAAAGAGAAGGCATAATATAAAGAGATAATATCCATGGCAATAATTTTTATTAATGAGTTGAATATACTTTATATTTTATAGGCGGAGAAACAAGAATTATGAGACCCTTTGTAGAAATAGATTAGGCAATGACTTATATGCTGAAAGGATGATGCAGACTATTAATGGAGCACCAAAGAATAAAGATGTTCAGTGTGACAAAATCGTAAAAGAAGACAAAGGTAATTTATATTTCATTCTGCTTGATAAAGTACATATTTTAATATACATTCTTTGAGTCTGTCAGTTAACAAATAAATGTTGAAATATATGAAGTAAAGATAGAAATACTTTGGTCAAATCACAATAGCAGCTAGGTCCTGTAATCTATAGCTTTTAGAACTTGACAAATAATGAGTAATAAATATAAGTATAGATGATTTAGATAACATAATTATAATTTTGATATTTATAGAAACTCTATTATAGAATTTTGTGCTATTCAAATGTTTATGAAACATTTAGAGAAACTGATTGCTTAACCATAACTAATAGCATTTAAAATGTGCCAGACACTATTCTAGGCCTTCCACATTTATTAACTGGTTTAATTCTCACGACAACACAATGAGGTAGGTACTATTGTTACTCTCCATTTTTGGAGGCAGAAACAAGCAAAGAGAAGTTAGCTAACTTGACCAACGTCACTCAGCTAGTATGGCACGCAGTAATACCCTCAGACAGTCTGGTTCTAGAACCTGTGCTCTGTACTACACTTACTGTCTCTCAATGTTCATAAATTCATAACCCTACATAGCCAAAAATTCTGTGAGGTAGGGCCAGAAAGGTAATTAGAAAAAAGTTATTAATTTTAATGGCTTTTGTTATTCAGCAAAATTATAAGCTAGTTCTTTGAAAAGATTAAAATAAAACTTCTAAGCAAATGCTAAGTCAAGCCAAGGGTAACTTATAATTAGTAGGAAAGTTTTGCGGCATTCTTACTCACTCTTGCCCTACTCCCCTTCTCAGTATGGTGATGGTCTTAAAGGCAACTGCCTGCCTTCCCAGTTTGAGACCCTGGCCTCTGGTTCCAGAGAAGCAGAGCAGACCTTACTCTCAAAGGATTTGGCTTCTTTGTTTTAACCTGCCTGGGAATACCTGAAGGACTGACCCAGAGCACTTGTTTTTGTTTTGTTTTGTTTTGTTTTGTTTTGTTTTTTTAACTCAGGACACACAGGCGGTAAAGCAGCTGTGCATATTGCATTCCCAACAAATATTGCAAAGTAAATGAACAACTCATCTCTCTTAGAGGCAAAAGAATACAATGGAGTCAAACAAGAAACACACTGTAAGCCTGAGAGAAAAAGCTAGGGAGGGAGATCTTTGGGAAATTAAGATATTAAAAAAGGCTTGTATATACAGGGAAATTTAGAAAGTCCTGTGCATGCCTAGGACAAGATGCAAGCTCAGGAAAGACTTGAAAAGATCCTAAGCTTTCCCCTCTGGCTGATCTCAGGCTTAGTACAGGCAGGAAGTGAAGGCTAAGGCATAGATGTAAACAGCCTGGTTAAGCATTAAAGGAATACCTTAACATTGACCCACTCTACAAGACCCAGAGAGGTTTTTTATCCTTTGTTTGTCTGTTTCTTTTCTTTTTCTTTTCTGTCTTGTTTTTTTCTGATGGACTGGTCGGGGAGGGTGGAGGAATTCAGGTATTCAAGGAGATCTCTGTCATGACACTTGCTGACCAAAAGCTTCTGCGATGATACATGACAAAGAATACAGACTTTATAAAAATAGTTTAGAAACATCACTAAGCAAACAAACAACGAGTACTCACAGCAAACTACAAAAACAAACTCCAAGGAGCAAGAAGAATCTGATTTCCAGAGTTACCACATTATTATATTCAAACTGTTCAGTTCTCAAAAAAAATTACAAAGGATAGAAAGAAATAAGAAAATATGGCCCATTTGAAGAATAAATTAACTGAAACTCTCCCTGTGGAAGTACAGACATTGTATTTATTAGCCAAAGACTTTAGATCAATTGTATCAAACATTCTGATAAAGCTAAAGGAAACTATGGGCAAAGAGCTAAAGCAAACAAGAATGGTGTATGGAAAAAAGAAGAATATAAATAAAGGGACAGCAATTATAAAAAGAAACCAAACAAATTCTGGAGATTAAAAGTACAATAACTGAAATGGAAATACTAGAGTTATCCGTGGCAGATTTGAGCAGGCAGAAGAAAGAATCTGCAATTCTTAAAGACATGTCAATTGAAATGATCTAGTCTGAGGAGAAGAAAGAAAAAAGAATAAAGAAAACTGAACACAGCCTGAAGGACCTATGGGGCTCCACCAAGCATACCAATATACACAGAAAGAGAATTTCAGAATGATAGGAGAAAAAAGAGATAAGGGGAACAAAAAATATTTGAAGAAATAATGGCCAAAAAACTTCCCAAATTTCATAAAAGTCATGAATCTGCATATCTGAGAAGTTCAGCAAACTCCCAAAAAGATAAAGAGATCCACACTCAGACACATTATAATTAAGTGTTGAAAGAGAATCTTGAAAACAGCAAAAGAAAAGTGACTCTTTTCATGTACAAGGGATCCTCAATAAGATTACACCCAATTTCTCAGAAACCATGGAGTTCAGAAGTCAGTGGGATGCCATACATAAAGAGATGAAAGAGAAAACTGTCAACCAAGAATTCTATATCCTTCAAATAATCCTCATGAGGGAGAAATTAAATAATTAAGATTAAATACTTTCCCATGAAGGAGACAATAAGACATTCCCAGGTAACAAAAGCCAAGACAATTTAGCATTAGTAGAATTGCCTTATAAGAAATGCTAAAGGGACTCCTTCAGGCAGAAATGAAAGGACACCAGACAATAACTTGAAGTCATATGAAGAAATGAAGAGCACTGGAAAGGTAACTACATAGGTAAATACAAAAGTCAGCATTATAATTTTGGTTTGTATCTCCACTATTTTTGCAATATAATTTAAAATAAATGCATAAAACAATAATTATAAAACTATACAAATGGACACACAGTATATAAAGATGTAATTTGTGACAACATCAGCACAAAGTGGGTGTGATGGAGCTGTATAGGAGTTCTTGTATACTATTGAAGTAAGGTAGTATTAATTCAAAATAGGTGGTTAAAATTTTAAGAAATTGATTGTAATCTGCAAGGCAACCACCAAGAAAATAACTCAAAAATTACAAAAAAGAAAATTAGATAGGAATCAAAGCAGAACACCATTAAAAAATCAAGTAAACACAAAAGAAGGCAGTAATGAAAGAATTGAGGAACAAACACATAAGACATAAAGAAGACAAAAATGGAAGAAATCCTTCCTGAATAGTAATTATTTTAAATAAGTAGATTAAATTCTCCAATTAAAAGGCAGATATTGGTAGGATGGGTTAGAAAACAAAAACTAAACATGATCCAAGTATATGCTGTCTAACAAGAGACTCACTTTAGAGCCACAGACAAAAATATGTAAGGGGAAAGGATGTAAATAGCAACCAAAAAAAGCTGAGAGGGCTTTACTAATATCAGACATAGTAGACTTTACATAAAATTATTACAGGAGCCAAACAGCATTATATACTGATAAAAAATTCAATCCATAAACAAGATATAACAATTATAAACCCATATGTACTCAACAAGAGAGCCTCCAACTATATGAAGCAAAAATTGATAGGATTGAAGGGAGAAAATAGGAAGTTCTACAATAAGAGTTGGGACTTTAGTACCCCACTTTCAATAATGGGCAGAACAACCAGAGAGATTATCAATGAGAAAGAAAATAGAGGACTTGAATAATAATATAAACTAGGCATAACAGACATATACACCATCCCAAACATCAGAAAACACATTTTTTTCTCAAGTTCACATGGAAAACTCTCCAAGATACACCATTATGTTAGGTAATAAACAAGAGGAAATAAAAATTTTTAAATCAATATCTTTTTTGACCACACTTAATGACATTAAAACCCTATAACAAAAGGAAAACTGGGAAATTTAAAAATATTTAGAAATTAAACAACACACTTTTAAATGACTTTTTTAATGTTTATTTTTGAGAGAGAAAGGGGGGTGGGAGAGGGGAGGGGCAGAGAGAGAGGAAGACACAGAATCTGAAGCAGGCCCCAAGCCCTAAGCTCTCAGCACAGAGCCGGACGCGGGGCTCAAACTCACAAATCACAAGATCGTGACCTGAACTGAAGTGGGACACTTAACCAACTGAGCCATCCAGGCACCCCAAACAACACACTTTTAAGCAACCTGTGCATCAGAGATGAAAGCACAAGGGAAATTAGAAAATATTTTGAGATGAGATGAATGAAAATGAAAATAAAACATAACAAAACTTATATAGTGAAAGTAGTGCTTAGAGAGAAATTTACAGCTGCAGATACATTTAAAAAAGAAGATACCCACCTGAAACTAATGTAACATTATGTGTCAACTATACTTCAATATAAAAAAAATAATAAAAATCTCAAATCAATAATCTAACTTTACACATTAAGAATGAGATAAGATAAAACTAAACCAAAAGCCAGCATAAGGAAGGAAATACTAAAGATTAGAGTGGGCATAGAGAAAAACTAATGAAACTAAAAGTTGGTACTTTGAAAAGATCAACAAAACTGACAAAACTTTAGTTAGATTGACTAAAGAAAAATAAGAGAAGATTCAAATTACTAAAATGAAAAGTGGAAGTGAGGACATTACAGAAATAAAATAGATTATTAAAAAAAGTGAACATTTGTATGCCAATAAATTAAATAGCTAAATGAAATGGACACATTCCTAGAAATCCTTCCCTGCACAGACATGTTCTGTTTTACCCTGACTGCTTTAGAGAAGACATGATGAACAGAAAATATAGAACATCCCACTTACCTAACCATACTTTCATTGGATATTCGATGCCCAGCTTGTCAGGTGCCCTGTGAAGATTAAGTTCTGTGTTTCCAAGGACACATTCATGATCTCACCATGTGATTTCTTCATAAGTGGCTCTTGTAAACTCTCAGGGAAGCTGAAGTCAGAATGTGACCCAGACTGTTCTGATGATCTTCTCCTGAGAGTCCTCCTTTAGTAGTCCTCCTCTAATAGTAGTGATTTTGTTCTCTTTTTATTCATCTGTGATAGTGTTTGCTATTCAGTTTTTAAAACTAAAGTATATATTGTGTAGGTATACATATATCAGAGAGCCTTACCTGAGGTTTTCCAAGAAGAAACCTCTGCAGAAAGAATCTGAGTGCACATAGTTTATTTTGGAGGTAATCCTAAGAAACACTGGTAGGGGAGTAAGTGAAACAAGAAAGGGTAGGCAGCCAACAAAGGTTATGTGATCTAACAAATTACCTCTTTTGGTAACGAGTTCAATACTGCTAGAGAATCTGGGAGCCAGGTTATCTTATCATGCTCCAGCTTTCTAAATCATTGTTTGAAGGCTGATGGGCTTGTTAGTTCCTTGGTACTTCTGGCCTGATTTGTGCACATCAAAGTGGCCCTAGTGGCCAAAGATGGCCCCAAGCAAAACAATATAGGTGCTGGCAGTTGCAGATTGGCCAGTAAGAGGTAATGCATAACAGATACGGGCAGGACAGTAACAGCATCTACCACAGGGGAGAAACCTTTTAAAGCAAAGCAAGAGTATGACCATTCCAAAAGTTAGGAAAAGTGGATGTGCTTCTGTTTGAGGTAGCTAGAAGGAGGTGGGCTATGATAGAAGAGTGTCTAGGAGGCTTCTAATCACCTGGAGATGTTCTATTTCTTATCCTGGCTGGTGAGTACATGGTAGTAATTCTTTACACATATAAGTGTTATACACTCTTCTATGAATGATAGTATTTCATAGAAAAGTTTAATTAAAAATAATGAGAGATAGTCCATATTCAAAAATTTCAGTGCAGACCAATTAAATATTAAAGTCTTATGGATCAGTAAGAAAAGAATATGTCTTCCTTGCCTGATTTGGGATGAAATTGAAAGAGATGCAGGAGTCAGAGAGATGGAAGTCAAATATTAGCTTTATTACTGATAAAGTTAATTGAAAAAATGTAGTCTTAAATCTGCAGCTAAGTGGAATTGGCATTTCTTCCTTTCAGAATAGATCTTACCAGTAGTAATTAGCACAGCTAGACCAGCACAGACCTTCTTTTTTAGGGGTGAGACCTGACCAGGAAGCATGCTTTCTGCCATTGAACAGACCTAACAAAAGAATCTGGAAGTGGCTAAGCACAATGCCTTCTAAACTGTCCTATAGGATTAGTCACTTTTCTCCGCAGTGAGCGAATGAGGGTTATAGTGAGGTCAAGGTGTTAATTTAGCTGAAGTTCCCTCTGTAAAGATTCACAGAGAGTGAAGGAAAAGTTTCCACCTGACAGTAGACATATAGTAGTTTATTATAAAAGTGGCATTTCGAATAAATAGATAATTCAATAAGTGTATAATTCAATAAATCTTTGCAGATTTCATAAAACCAGCTTGTTTTCTATGGATATTATACTACAATAATGTCTTTTATAAAAACATGTGTAGGGGCTCTTGGGTGGCTCAGTCGGTTGAGTATCCCATTCTTCATTTTGGCTCAGGTCATGATCCTGGAGTCGTGGGATTGAGACTCAGGTCAGGCTCTGCACTGAATATGGAGCCTGCTTAAGATTCTTTCTTTCCCTCTGCCCCTCTCCACCCACTTGCACATGCATTCTCTCTCTAAAAAAAAAATTTTTAAAAGCTTGGTAAGAGCTCATTTCTATTATAAAAAATACACATATTTGTTCATATGTGACTCTGGAAGGACATAGACCAAAATGTTAGCAGTTATTATCTTTGGGTGATGGAAATATAAGTCATATTTTTCTTTTCTTTTTTCACAGTAAGCATATCTTTTTACTCAGCTAAAATATAAAATTATTTTTCTGCAAATGTTATATGGCTAATTGCTATTCTTTTATAGTCTGAGTTAAACTAATAGAAACAATATTTTAAAATGGGTAAAAACTGTTTCGACATATTCTGGACTCAGAAACGCTCAAAACACAGATATAGTTGGGAATGCTTTTTTTCTGATATTAGTTAAAACTTTCTTTAGTATAAAAAACAGTATAAAATTGGGAAGTCACAATCATGCTTTTTTTCTTTTTCTTCAAGAAACAGACTCTTAACTGTAGAGAGCAAACTGATTGTTATCAGAGGGGAGTTGGGTAGGGGGATGGGTTAAGTAGGTGATTAAGGATGGGGATTAAAGAATGCACCTTTTGTGATGAGCACAAGGTGTTGCAGGGAAGTGTTGAATTACTAAATTGTATACCTGAAGCTAATATTACACTGTATGCTAACTATCTTGAGTTTAAATAAAAACTTAAACAAACAAAAAACAAAAAAAACATTCATTATTTATTGTTTTATTTTGTACATGTTATTATGGCATGTGGTTTGAGATTTTTTTATTTCTTAGGTTAATTTATTCAAATGTACAAATGTCATGATGGTACCCAAACTAAAATTACCCATGTTATTTGTTATTCTCAAATAAGAAAAAACTTTAAATCACCCTAACATTTTATATTGCTCATGTAATTTATAACATGTACCTTTATTTATGTAGCAATTATTAGTGATCACATAACAGTATATTCCTATTTACTCAAATTACTAAACTTTCAGTTAAAGGAAGAAAAAAGTTTAAGTAGTTCAACATAGAAAGACACAATTACCTCCTATGGTATTTTACTTTATGAACATGGAAATTGTACCCTTTTCAATTAGCGAAATAAGCTAGGTATTCTGTGTATAACTTTCTTAAATATAACTAGGTTTTTTTTTTTAATTTTTTTTTTTTTAACGTTTATTTACTTTTGAGACAGAGAGAGACAGAGCATGAACGGGGGAGGGTCAGAGAGAGGGAGACACAGAATCTGAAACAGGCTCCAGGCTCTGAGCTGTCAGCACAGAGCCCGACACGGGCCCGAACTCAGGGACCGCGAGATCATGACCTGAGCCGAAGTCGGCCGCTTAACCGACTGAGCCACCCAGGCGCCCCAAATATAACTAGGTTTAATAAAATAGAAATGTTACTATGAAATGTGAGTTAATATTCTTGCTAATTGAAAACATTTTGAAATACCAGAGCTCCTTCATTTTGTATCATGAAAATAAAAGTTTTAACAATGAGGTGGTTGCATTTATTGTATCCAGATCTTGTTTTGATTTTTAGGGAAAAGAATTCTTTAGCAAATCACTGGACTTTAAAAATTTAGCAAGTTTAGCCTTAGGAATATGGTCACTGATAAAATAATTGCTACATGAGCCTTTCTTTGTTATATCAATAATGAAAGGGGTTGGAATTCTTTTTTTTATTTGGAGATAAATAATATTGCCAATTTTTGCTTGGAGACTTGTTATATTTGCTCAAATGAATAAATATAATGTAAACACAAATTTTTGAAAGAGAAGATAATAACCCTACTACTTTACAAATTTCTTGAGAACAGAATCTACATTTTCCCAGCAAGTATAATCTTTTCGCCTTAAGTATATAGGAGACGTTATGTGCTAAAAATGGGATTATATTATTATAAATTAAAAGTTCTACAGAATATAAACATATTAACCAGAAGTGAAAGAATGCTAAATGCTTATTATAACACGGTTGTCCAGGTCCCTATTAAGCAAGACCTATAGCGACAGACTGATGGGATTCTGCTGCATCAGCTTGGGATGGAAGGGAGAAAGGAGAGGGTATCAAAAAGGATGGTGAGGATAACTTGGAGTTATCATTAAAACACGGAGAGATTTTTCTATAACTAGTTGTGTATAACCTAAACTATTAGAACTTGGTTGAAACTAATTTTTACCTATCTCTTTACTTAGGTATAATGTCCACTACTTGGGATTTGCATGATTCTTACATTGCTATGGAGCTTTCATCTTTACCAGCAAAACAATCTATCCTTGATTCATGTGGTAAAGCAAATGTACCTTCTAAAGATCGAGAGCAAAGAGTGCCAGGGAGTACTACAGAAAAAGGTAAGGTTTCATTTATTTCAGTTTTTTTTTTTTAATGGGATGTGTCACGAATGTGTGTGTCATCTTTGCACAAGATGCTAGTCTTCTCTGTATCATTCTAACATTACTGTACGTGCTGCCTCAGCAAGCACTATCTCAGTTTTTAAAAAGTGACGTTTTCACACGTCATTGTAAGTAAATTCTTTCTTGGCAGTCACAATACTTCATTTCTGGTGAAACGTGAAAAATACAACTTTTATTCAGAAATAGCATTGTTAGTCTTTCACATCATCTTGGACTCTGAACTGAAAAATTTAATTTTTCTTGGATACCTGTCAAGAGCTTCAAAGAGTCTGTCTTTCTCTGTTGCTTACTCGCTCTTAAGCTCTCTTTCATATATGTTATGACATATGTTAAATATGTCACCAATATTCTTTTGGTTTTTAAAATTATATTTAAATTATATAGTCATGTAGACTATAGCCATGTTTTACTGAAAGTTGTTTACAATGAAGACCAGTTTATTTTCCCAGAGAACAATGAAGGGGAAGAATGAATTATTAGCACTAAAGAAACGTTGTTTGTTGCTTAAATGTTAATGTCCATATAGTAGTTTTGCTTTTAGAAGCTAAAATTTTTCCTACGAAAAATTGCTAAGAAAAACATCAATCTTAGGCTGAAAAATTACATTGGGACTTCAAAATTGGATATACGTACTCCACCTCTGTTAAGGCCATTTACACACAAAAAAAGTGTAAGTGGAAGGTCCTAAAAGAAATATGTCTCAATTTGTGGGTCTTTTATTTCTTGTGTAGATGGGTGTGTTTTAAAAAGCAAAAAGGAGGGGCGCCTGGGTGGCTCAGTCGGTTGGGCGGCCGACTTCGGCTCAGGTCATGATCTCGCGGTCTGTGAGTTCGAGCCCCGCGTCGGGCTCTGTGCTGACCTGCTGAGAGCCTGGAGCCTGTTTCGGATTTTGTGTTTCCCTCTCTCTCTGACCCTCCCCCTTTCATGCTCTGTCTCTCTCTGTCTCAAAAATAAATAAACGTTAAAAAAAATTAAAAAAAAAAAAAGCAAAAAGGAATAATAGAACCATATTCAAGAACTATAATACAAAATAAAAGTATACTCTAGTTTAGCATTATGGCCAATTAAGAGGATAGGGGAGACCATAAGTAGGAAAAGGGAAAAAATAAAAAATAGAAAAAGATAGGCAGCACAGGTAAATGATCGGATTTATTGAGTGTGTAAAGGAGAGTCAGATAAAAACTCGTAGCATTATTAGATCACCTCTAAAGTCCCTTTTGCCTCTGAGATTTTATAATGCAAATACATAGAAAAAAAGTTAAATATGGCCCATATTTGGTTTAAGAAGTGTTTCTATTCTATTTAAACTTTGAATGTACAGGTTGTATGTTAGCCATTACGTTTGAGGGAAAAAGGGCCATGATTTTCATTTTTGAATGTGTAAGACCCTAGCTCAGTTCACAAGGAGAAATTATTTTCTCTCATGAGCTCTTTAAAAAAACATTTTTTTTTAAATGTTTATTTATTTTTGAGAGAGAGAGAGAGAGAGACAGAGCATGAGCAGAAGAGGGGCAGAGAGAGAGGGAGACACAGAATCTGAAGCAGGTTCCAGGCTCTGAGCTGTCAGCACAGAGCCCCGATGTGGGGCTCGAACTCATGGACTGCCAGATCATGACCTGAGCTGAAGTCAGACGCTTAACTGACCCATCCACCAAGGCGCCCCATTTTTTTTTTTAAGAGAGCTTTAGATTTTGAAAACGTAATAGACATTTGAAGCACAGGTTTAGAGTTAGAGAAAAATTGAGTAGAGAGTACTGAGAGGTCCTTCTAATTTCTTCCTTCATCCCTCCCCCAGCCCTTGGTGCAGTTTCCCCTATTCCTAACATCTGGCAATAGTGTGGTATGTTTGTTACAATTGATGAATCAATATTGATACATTATTATTAACTGAAATCCATAATTTACATCAAGGTTCACTCCTTGTGTTGTATATAGTTCTATGAGTTTTGTCAAATGCAATATGTATCGGTCATTACAGTTTCATATAGAATAGTTTCATTGACCTAAATATCCCCTGTGCTCCACCTAGTCATCATTCCTTCTCCATTCCTCTGACCATCATTCCTCTGACCATCGCTGATCTTTTTATTTTGTCTATAGTTTTGTCTTTTCCAAAATGTCATATAGTTGCAATCATACAATATGTAGCTTTTTCACACTAGCTTCTTTCACTAAACAATATACATTTAAGGTTCCTGTGTGCCGACTCATGACTTGACAGCTCATTTATTTTTCACTAGAAAATATTAAATTATATGGATGTACCACAATGTGTTTATTTATTTATTGAAGGATTTCTTTGTTGCTTCTAGTTTTTGGTGACTGTGAACAAAGCTGCTATGAAAATTCCTGCGTAGGTTTTTGTGTGGACATAACTTTTCACCTCATTTGGGTAAATACCTAGGAGTACGGTTGCTGGGTCATATAGTAAGGGTATGCTTAAGACTCTTAAGAAACTATGAAACTGTTTTCCAAAGCGGTTGTACCATTTTGTATTACCACCAGCAACGCAAGTGAATGCTTCTGTTGCTCCTCATTCTATCAGTATTTGATACTGTTTACTTTAAAAATTTTTTTTAAATGTTTATTTATTTTTGAGAGAGAGAGAGAGAGAGAGAGAGAGAGAGAATGAACAGGGGAGGGGCAGAGAGAGGGAGACACAGAATTGGAAGCAGGCTCCAGGCTCTGAGCTATCAGCACAGAGCCCGATGTGGGGCTCAAACCCATGAACCCATAAGATCATGACCTGAGCCAAAGTTGGACACTTCACCGACTGAGCCACCCAGGTGCCCCTGATACTATTTATTTTTAAAACTTTTTAGCTGTTCTAATAGATGTGTACTGGTATCTCATTATTGTTTCTTTTAATGTTTATTTATTTGAGAGAGAGAAAGAGAGAGAGCATACCAGTAGAGGAGAGGCAGAGAGAGAGGGAGAGAGAGAATCCCAAGCAGGCACTGTACTAATAGTGCAGAGCCTAACATGGGGCTCAGTCTCACTAATGGTGGGATCATGATGTGAGCGAAAATCAAGAGTCAGAGACTTAACTGACTGAGCCACCTAGGCGCCCCATCTCATTATTGCTTTAATTTGCAATTCCCTAATGACATGTGATGTTGAACAGTTTTTCATATATTTATTGGTAGATTTATATCTTCTTTGGTGAAGGGTCTAATTGAATTTTATGTTATTTTTTAAATGGGACTGTTTCTTATTGTTGTATTTTATGAATTATGATAAATTAAGTTCTTTATCAGGTAAGTATTTTGCAAAATTTTCTCCCATTTTGAGGCTTGTCTCTTCATTTTCTTGGTCCTTCATATTTAATCCTTTAATTTAATAAAGTTCAATTTAACATTTTTTTTTTCTTTTTCAAATTGTGCTTTTGGTATTGTATCCAAAGATTTATCACCAAACCCTGGGTTTTCTATGTTGTCTCAGAAAAATGTATAGTTTTGTATTTTATTTTATTTTATTTATTTTTTTTAACATTTATTTATTTTTGAGACAGAGAAAGACAGAGCATGAATGGGGGAGTGTCAGAGAAAGGGAGACACAGAATCCGAAACAGGCCCCAGGCTCTGAGTTGTCAGCACAGAGCCCGACACAGGGCTCCAACTCACGGACTGCAAGATCATGACCTGAGCTGAAGTCGGACGCCCAACCGACTGAGCCACCCAGGCGCCCCTAGTTTTGTATTTTATATTGAGGTTCATTTCAGTTAGTTTTTGTGAAAGGCATAAATTCTGTGTTTACATTTTTTAAACATATGAATGACCAATTGTTGATTTGTTGAAGACTTCCTTGAGTTTTCTTGCTCCTTTGTCAAAAAGCTGTTGAATGTATTTGTGTGGGTCTGTTTCTGAGCTCTATTCTGTTACACTGATCAATTTATCTATTCTTTCACCAATATCCCATTGTCTTGATTAACTGTAGTTCTATAGTAATTCTTAAAATTGGGTAGTGTCAGTCTTATTCTTCTTCAGCATCATGTTAGCTATTCTTGTTCTTTTGCCTCTCCATAAAAACTTGAGAATCAGTTTGTCAATGTCAATAAAATAACTTGGTGGGATTTTTTGACTGGGATTGCACTGAAGCTATATATCAAATTATAAAACATTGGCATTTTAACAATATGGAGACTTCCTATCCTTGAAAATTTGTTTGGATCTTTGATTTCTTTCATCAGAGTTTTGTAATTTCCTCATGTAGATCTTGTATGTATTTTGTTAGATTTATAACTTAAGCATTTAACTTTTTAGTGCCAATATAAATAGTATTATGGTTTTTATTTCAATTTTCTTTTTTGTAAGTTTATTGATTGATTGATTGAGAGAGAGAGAGCATGTAAGAGGGGCAGAGAGAGAGGGGGAGAGAGAGAATCCCAGGCAGACTCCACACTGTCAGCACAGAGGCTGATGTGGGGCTTGAATTCATGAACTGTGAGATCATGACCTGAACTGAAACCAAGAGTCGGACACTTAACTGACTGAGCCACCCAGGTGCCCCTATTTCAGTTCTCAGTTGTTCATCACTGGTTTATAGGTAAGCCATTGATTTTTGTATATTAATGGTGTTTACTGCAACCTTGCTCTAATTTTTATTATAATTGGAGAATTTTATATTTTTTCACAATTTATGGGGATTTTCTACACAAACCTTCGTGTCATCTACAAAGTGTTTTTTTCCTTTCAAATTTGTATAATTTTTATTTCTCTTCCCTGACTTATTGTAGGACTAGGACTTGTAGTATGATGTTGGATAAAGGTGATGATAAGGAATATCCTAGCCTTGTTTCTTACCTTAGTGGGGAAATTTTTGGGTTTTCACCATTAAATATGATGTTCGTTATAGGTTTTTAATAGGTTTTTTAAAAATCAAGTTGAGGAAATTTGTATCTGTTCTTATTCTCCTGGGGTTTTGTTTTTTTTTAATCATAAATGACTGTTGAATTTTGTCAAAAGATTTTTCTGAATCAAGTGTGATTTTTCTTCTTTAGCTTGTGGATCTGGTGAATTATATTGATTGGTTTTTAAGTGTTGCACTAGCTTTGCATACCTGGAACAAACCCCACTTTGTCGTATAAGTCTTCTTGTACACTATTAGATTTGATATGCTAATATTTTGTTGGAGGATCTTTGTGTTGCTTTCATAAACAATATTTTTCTGTAATTCTCCTTTTCTTGTAATGTTTTCATCTGGTATTCATATTAGAGTAATGTCAGTCTAACAAAGTGAATTGGGAAGTGTTCTCTCTACTTATTTTCTGATTGTATAAACATCCTTAAATGTTTAATATAATTCACCAGTAAAACCATCTGGGCCTGATGCTTTCTATTTAGAAAAATTATTAATTATCTATTCAATTTCTTTACAGATAGAGGCCTATTCAGATTACCTATTTCTCTTTGTGTGAGTTTTGGCAGTTTATGTCTTTCAAGGAATTGCTCCGTTTCGTCTAAGTTATCAAATCTGTGGACATAAGAGTTATTCACAGTATTTATTATTCTTTTGGGCTATGGGATCGGTAGTGATGACACCTTTGCTGTTGCTCATACTGACAATTTAGATGTTTTATTTTTTTTCTTGTTCAGCCTGGCTGATGATTATGAATTTTATCGATATTTTCAAAGAAACAACTTTTAATTTCATTGATTGTTTCTGATGATTTCCTGTTTTCAATTTTATTGATTTATGCTTTAGTATATACATTAATATATATTTATTACATATTTAATATATATTATATATTATATATTTTATATATATATTTGTTTCCTGCTTACTTTAGGCTTATGTTGCTCTCCTTACTCTAGTGCCCTGAGATGGAAGCTTAGATTACTAATTTTTAGATTTTCTTCTTTTTAGTATATGCATTCAATGCTATAAATTTCCCTCAAGCATTCTTTTTGCTGCATTTCACAAGTTTTGATAAGTTTTAGTTTTATTTTAATTTAGTTCAAATATTTAAAAATTTTAAAATTTTATTTGGAACTTCTTCTTTGACCTATTTTTTATTTATATATGTTTTTTAAATTTCCAAATATTTTGGGATTATCCAGCTATCCTTCTGTTATTAAATTCTAGTTTAATTCCACTGTGGTCTGAGAGCACATTTTTTATTATTTCTATTCTTTTAAATTTGTTTAGGTGTGCTTTGCGCCCCAGAATGTGTTCTATCTTGGTGAGCATTCCAAGTGAACTTGAGAATAGTGTGTATTCTGTTTAAAAAGTGTTAAAAGTTTCCAATTATAATAGTGGCTGTGTCTAATTCTCCTTGCAATTTTATTAGTTTTTGCCTTACAGATTTGTAGTCTTGATTTTTTGCTGCATAAATGATTAGGCTTGCTGTGTCTTCTTGGAGAATTGATTTCTTTATTATTGTGCAATGCTTCACTTTATTGCTGATAATTTTCCTTGTTCTACAGTCTACTTTGTCTGAAATTAAATATAGCTACTCTGTCTTCTTTTGATAGTGTTAACATATCTTTTTAATTCTATCTTTTTAATCTATCTGTGTCTTTACATTTAAATTGGGCTTTTAGACAATATTTAAAAAATTTTTTTAATATTTATTTATTTTAGAGAGAGAGCATGAGCAGGGGAGGGGCTGAAAGAGAAGAATAGAGATTGAGAATCTACACTGATAATGCAAGGCCCAACATGGGGCTCAAACCCATGAACCATGAGGTCATGACCTGAGCTGAAATCAAGAGCTGGATGCTTAACCAACTGGGCCACCCAGGCATCCCAATAGACAATATTTTTTTTTTAATGTGAACTTTATTATTATTTAAAAAAAAATTTTTTTTTAACGTTTATTTATTTTTGAGACAGAGAGAGACAGAGCATGAACAGGGGAGGGTCAGACAGAGAGGGAGACACAGAATCGGAAGCAGGCCCCAGGCTCTGAGCCATCAGCCCAGAGCCTGACGCAGGGTTCGAACCCACGGACCGCGAGATCGTGACCTGAGCTGAAGTCGGACGCTTAACCGACTGAGCCACCCAGGTGCCCCGAACTTTATTATTATTTAGGCATGGCAAGGCCAACAGATCAGGACACTATTGCCATTGAAATGATAGCTTGTTATATTCACAAATCTCAAGAGGAAGGAACATTCTACACTGTGAGCTACACAGAGAAGTACCAGAGTTGGTCAGGAGGCAGAAAGAATGAAGGGGAAATGTGGCCAAGAGTCTTTGTTGTGGTTTCTGTTAGTAGAATGAGAGAGTAGTTAATCATATGGCTACATAAAGTAGAGACCTTTCTGCGCTGTGGACATGGAGAGATGTAATGACAGAAGAAGATCAGAGAGATGCAGTGATGTTGTCTTTCAAGATGGAGGAAGGGTTTTGGGTGGCTTGTAGAAGTTGAAAAAGATAAGTCTCTCTAGAGCCTCCAGAAAGAAACATAACCCTCTTAACTTTTTGGTTGTATCCCAGTGAGACCTGGGTCAGACCTCTGACTGAACTCTTAAAATAATAAATTTGTGTGATTTTAACCTACTAAGTTTTGAGTAGTTTGTTGTAGCATCAATAAAAAATTAACACAATCATATGGTATTTCTATAAAACAGTAATCCAGTCAGACCTTCATCTGAAGGCTAATAATCTTGTTTAAATTTGAAGAACAAGGTATAAAGATATAAATTACCTATGAGGTTATCATTGCTTATCTTCTGATAAACAGTGCATTTTTGAATGGTTAAGAATTCCAAAATGAAATAATATGTGTATATTTTTCATGTGCTTGGTAGATAAAAGATATTCAATAAATGTTTATTGAAGTTGTTGAATATTGGAGGAAAACAAACAGTAATGACAAAATGTCATTTTAAAATCCTTTGCAGGAATCATCTAATACCACATAAATTATTTTATCTTTGCATCATGTTTGTATTTTACAGATAGTGAAGCTAGTTCTTTAATGGATATAGAAAATGTAATTTTGACTAAAGTCCATGATGATGAAGTAGACCACTCAGAGACAATATTGAAATCTGACAAGTTTCATCAGGATTTATTTTTTATGGAACGAGTTCTAATGGAAAATATATTTCAACCAAAACTTGCAGCTTATCGTCAGCTTCCTATTTTAAAAGGTATTTTGAAAAATCACATTTAGACAAGCTCAAATAATCAAAAGAATTGAATGACATTATCATTTTTAAATGTAACCTCCAGACTGGATCATCACTTATCAAAAGACATATTTATATACCTTTTAGCGTTAAACATCCAAATAACAGTAGAATTCAAACTACAGAGCGCACAAAAAAGAGGTCACCCCTTAGATTAAAATCTACAAAAGCTTCCATGGCTCTTTTCTCTTCCTTGCCCTTGTACTGAATTATTTTCTCATATTTAACCCCCTTTCCATTGCCATTGACACTTTCCAGGTTCTGGTGCTTATTACCTATCCCTAATTTTATTACAGGGGCATTCTTCCTGTTCTTATTGCTACAAATCCCATCTCATATGTTCACAGAATATTTTGAAAGGTTTTAGAGATGAATTCAACCCTTCAATTTTTGAATGAAGAAGATGAAGAGTACAGAAACTTTCTAAGTTTAGAGTCTATGACAAAGCTAGGCATTCAACCAAGGCCTGATCTCATTCCATTTCTCTTTCCACTTTACTATCCTGATGTGCTGAGGTATCCCATACACAAGTTTGAACATGGCATTTAACTCTTGAAAAACCTTCAGTATCTTCCCATTTTGTAGAATAAATTACAAACCCTAAGATTTCCCTTGTGCTGTTTTTCAGTTAAACCTTACCCCCCATAAACAGGTATTAACCTGACTTTTCTCACCAGAGATTGACTGTTTTGGTATATCATATAAGTGGGTTCATATGGTGGGTTGACCCTTGAACAAGGCAGGGCTTAGGGGTGATGACCCTGGCACAGTCAAAACTCCAAGTACAACTTTTGATTCCCCCCAAATTAACTACAAATAAACTACTATTGACCAGAAGCCTTACTTACAGCATAAAGTCAATTAACACACATTTTTATATTATATGTATTATGTACTATATTCTTACAATAAAATAAGCTAGAGAAAAGAAAATGTTATTAAAAGAATTCATAAGGAAAAGAAAATGCATTTACAGTTTTGTACATATGTTGGCCTGGGGCAGAGGCAGGGGCTTCAGTCCTGGCCCCAGAATGACAAAATGTGGTTTTCACTAAATAAAGTTGAAATGTTAGAACTGCTTTGGTACACTATAGAGAAAGGTATCCAAAGGCTTTGGGACATTGGAATGTTAGGGTGGATTTATCATGATGACCTGCTTATCCACTATAGAAGTGTCCGGATAATACACCTTTTAGCACAATTGTGAAAAATAAATTGGCTGGGTGCCCCAATGTCCTTGAAGAATTCTTTGCTCGCTTTTCTCTGTAGGTCAGAAATTGTAGTGGGAACTACTGCTAGTCAACTGAGATCCTTAAACAATTAGATTCTGAGTGGCAGGGGATAAGTGGCAGCAGTTAATCACCAATGAAACGGTGGGCATGGTTACTGTAGGGTAAAGAGCAGTAATCAGAACAGTCTGACTCACAGAGATCCGTGGCATTGGCTAGCTGATCATCACGTCCTTAGAAGAGAAATAGGTAAGTGCTGTATTGGTTTGCTAGGACTGCCATAACAAAATACCACAAACTGGGTGGCTTGAACAACAGAAATTTACTTCCCCATAGTTCTGGAGACTGGAAGTCTGAGCTGAAGGTGTCAGTACAGTTGGGGTTTCCTCTGAGGCCTCTCTTTTAGGCTTGCAGATGACTACCTTCTTGCGGTCTCATCACTAGGTTTTTTATCTGTGCTTGTGCCTTCCCTGTGTCTCTCGGTGTATCTAAATGTCCACTTATTAGAAGGATAGCAGTCATATTTGATTAGGACCCAGAATAGTGGCCTTGTTTTAACTTAATCACCTCTTTAAAGCCTTTGTCTACAAACCCATTACATTCTAAGGTACTGGGGATTAGGCCTTCCAATATATGAATTTTGGGGAGATAAATCAGCCCATAAAATGTAGTCTCCTCCTAAATTCTTACTTAATCTGTATAAACAGAAGAGTCTTTTCTTTACAAAAGAAAAGTCATAGCCCTTTAAGCAATTTCTAGGCTTGAGTCAACTTGCAGACCCAGAACTCCTTGGATAAAGGGGAGGCTGCGTCTCTTTGAGAAAATATTTCACTACACTACCAAAAATGTATACTGTTAAAATTTCTCTCAGCCTTCCCCAGAGGGACCTACAGCCTTTTGCAAGAGTGACTGTGTAGTGGGGAACAGGAAATAATCATAAATTTCAGGGATTACTGGACACTAGCTCTGGACAGATACCAACTTCTTGAGTCCCAAAACATCACTATGGTTTGTTAGCCGGAAAGGACTTATAGGAGTCAGGTGACCAATGGAATTTTAGTTCAGGTCCATCTCACAGTGGGTCCAGTGGGTAACTTAACTCATCTTGTAGTTATTTCCACTGTTCCAGAATGTATACTTTGGAATAGAAATATTTAGCAACTGGCAGAAGCCCTACACTTGATCCTTGACCTATGTAATGGAGGCTATTCTGGTAGGAAATGGATAAGTAGAAGCCACTAGAGCTTCTGCTACCTATGAAAATAGTAAACCAAAGCAATACTATGTTTCTGGAGGGATTGTAGAGATTAATGCTACCATCGAGGGCTTGAAAGATGCAGAAGTATTGACTCCCATCACCTCCCCCATTCAGCTCATCTGTTTGGCTTGCATAGAAAATGCAGGATCTTGGGGAATAATGGTTGATTATTGTAAACTTAACCAGGTGGTGACTCCAATTGCAGTTGCTGTTCCAGATGTTTCCTTGGCAGCGCAAATTAACACACCACCTGGTACCTGGTATGTGACTATTGACACAGAAAATGCTTTCTTTTTTCTTCAGTACCTGTTGATAAAACCCACTGGAAGCCATTTGCTTTCAGCTGGCCAGGCCAGCAATACACCCTCACTGTCCTATAGGGGTATATCAGCTCTTTAGTTTTATGTCCTAATTTAGTCTTCAGGGAATTTTTCCTTCAACAAGACATCACACTGGTCCATTGCATTGATGACATTATGCTGATTAGACCTGGTGAATAAGAAGTAGACTTATTAGTAAGACATTTGCATCCCAGAGGGTGAGAAATAAATCTGATAAAATTTTTTTTTAATTTTTTAAAGTTTATTTATTTTTGAGAGAGAGAGAGCATGAGCAGGAGAGGGGCAAAGAGGGAGTGAGATACAGAATCTGAAGCAGGCTCCAGACTGAGCTGTCAACACAGAGCCCGATGCGGGGCTCAAGCTCATGGACCGCGCGATCATTGCCTGAGCCGAAGTCGGACGCTTGACCGACTGAGCCTCCCAGGCACCTCTGATAAAATTTCAGGGGCTTTCCACCTCAGTGAAATTTCCAAAGGTTAAGGATAAGTTGTTTCTTCTAGTCCCTCTTATAACCAAAAAAAGTACCATGCCTAGTAGACCTCTTTGTTCTTTGGCGACAACATATTCCTCATTTGGATGTGCTACTTTGGCTTATTCGCTAAGTGATCTGAAAAAAGGCTAGCTTTGAGTAAGCCCAGGAGAGCAGAAGATTCTACAAGAGGCCCAGGTAGTCATTCAGAATGCCCTGTCACTTGGGCCATATCATCCAGCAGATCCAGTGGTGCTTTAAGTGTCTCAGAGGGAGAGATGCTGTTTGGGCCCTTTGGAAGGCTCTTGTAGGAATGGAGGACAATAATCTCTTCATTTGATTTAATTTTAGAACCAGAACCTGAAAAACCTGAAGGCTTTCAAGAAGGTGAAAAACTTGAAAAGACAGAGGAAGAGGGTCAGAAGGAAGAGGAAGAAGAAATAGAAATAAGTACAGGACAATCAACAATACCAGCCAATTTAGAACGACTTTGGTCCTTTTCCTGTGACTTAACCAAAGGCCTTAATGTGAGCAGCCTTGCCTGGAATAGAACAAATCCTGTAAGTTATTGAACATTTTAACAATTCTGTCTTTAGTATATAAGGGTGACTGTCAAGTACTAGTTGTTTGTTTTCTCAGACATTAGGCAAGGGATTTTATTTGACATAAAGTGGAGTTTTTAACATACCTCTACAACAAGTTCATGTTTCAAAAAGTAGAAAATGATAATAGTTACAAAATAATTTTTTCTCCTTTAATATGAAATGTCATCATTTTAATTTTAGGAGATGTACTTGGGACACAGTATTCTCTGAATCCATATCAGATATTGAAAAGTGAACCAGAAGATAACATCTAATTGATTTATTTTCAGATATATCAAGCTCATGTACCCAAATTAATATTCTTCTTAAAGTAATCATATTCACAAATATATACTTAATCTAGTGACCCTGAAAATATACAAGATAATTTTGAGATTTCTTAAAATATTATTACTACCAGTAATAGCAAATACTTTTTTTAAATTATTTTTTTATTTTTTATTTTTATTTTTTTTATGAAGTTTATTGTCAAATTGGTTTCCATACAACACCCAGTGCTCATCCCAAAAGGTGCCCTCCTCAATACCCATCACCCACCCCCCCATCAACCCTCAGTTTGTTCTCAGTTTTTAAGAGTCTCTTATGCTTTGGCTCTCTCCCACTCTAACCTCTTTTTTTTTTTTTTCCTTCCCCTCCGCCATGGGTTTCTGTTAAGTTTCTCAGGATCCACATAAGAGTGAAAACATATGGTATCTGTCTTTCTCTGTATGGCTTATTTCACTTAGCATAACACTCTCCAGTTCCATCCACGTTGCTACAAAAGGCCATATTTCATTTTTTCTCATTCCACGTAGTACTCCATTGTGTATAGAAACCACAATTTCTTTATCCATTCATCAGTTGATGGACATTTAGGCTCTTTCCATAATTTGGCTATTGTTGAGAGTGCTTAACAGCAAATACTTAAATAGTACTTACTATGTACCAGGCGATACTGTAAGCATTTTACTTGTATTAACACGGTAACTCTGAGTTAGGTACTATTTTCCCCATTATGTTGATAAGAAAACTGAAGTACAAAAGGGATAAATAACTTGCCCAAAGTTACGCATCTCTTAAATTCCCAGAGTAACACAACTCTAGTAAGTGAAACAGCTAGAATTCAAACTCTAACATCTGAATCCAGAGTTCTTGCTCTTAATTACTGCACTGCCAAAAATCATCTTGAGCCAAATTATATGAATCATCAAGTGGGAGAATGGTATGTTTGCTTTAAAAGAGAGATGATTATAGAGTAACGAGACTTATTTTCTCCTTGAGTTTATAAACTGCTTCTGAAGACATGATTCTCAATTAGGGATTCTAAAACCCTTTTGTGTAATAACAATACCTTTGGAATAAATATTTAGTGTATTTTTAAAGTGGTCAAAATGAATTGGTATATTAAGATTGTATTGTATAATGTAAGTTTAAGAATTAGCCTTTTTATTTTACTGCCACACCTTATAAGGTGCTATGTGCAAATATGCTAGTGGTTACGGTTTTTAAAAAAACAGAAAGTCTATCATCATTCTTATAGAAACCTAAGTAATGTGTTATTTAAATTATGTATATTATTTTTAATAAAATAAAATACTTTCAGTACGGATTGGTTTTTATAAACTATATTTGGAAACCCCATGTAAGGTAAGTGATACTCAATAAATCAATAATAAATGTGTAATAAAGACAGGTGAATCATTTTTAGAAACTGAATATACCAGCATTTTAAAAGTTAATATATTGTTATTGAGATTAAATTTAAATAATTGTTAACAAAGCTAAAAAAATATGACAAATGGCATCTATTATATTTATTAATTCATTCTACAAATACTTATTGAACATTGACTATGCCAGGAACTCTAATAAGGCACTAGAGAAACAGTAGTAATTTAGTCACACATAGACCCTGCCTATATAATAGTTCTCTCTGTGTTTTAATAAGGAAAATAAATAGTATTGTGGGAATACATAAGAGAGGCTCATGAATGCTTTTTAGAGGAAGTGGTGCCTATGCTGAGTCTTGAAGCGATGAATAGAAGTTTGTTCATGTCAGTGTAGAAGGAATAGTGGTGAAGAGTGGTTTAAGGCAGAGGAAATTATAAAGAGGTGATGTTGGCTTGAAAGTAGGGTTATGGCAAAAATATATAATATATTTTTGATAAAGGTATTCTGATTACAAAGAAGAGGTTGGGTTTGGTCAGTCATTAAACTTTTGTCTTTATGCACTTGTATAAGCATATCTTGAAATGCTTTATTAATCCGTTTGGGGTGCCATGACAAGATACCATCGACTGGCTGGATTAGAAATCAGAAATTTATTTCCTGGAGGCCAGGAAGTTTAGGATCATTGTGCTGGCTGATTTCATTACTGGTGAAGGCTCTCTTCCTATCTTGCAGATGGCCACCTTCTTGCTGCATTCTCACATGGTGGAGAGAGAGAGAGCTCTGGTGTCTCTTCCTCTTTTTATGAAGCCACCAATCCTATTGGATTAACATTATGACCCTCATGACCTCATTTAATCTTCATTACCTCCTAAAAGCCCTTTCTTCAAATATAATCACTTTGGGGATTAGGACTTCAACCCATTAATTTTAGGGGAGGAGACACAATTCAGTTCATGGCACTTTGTCTTTATATTTGAAATAATTAGGTCATTCTCAGAAACCCATAATGTAGTAATATAATCTTGGAAGATTAACTCAATATATAAAAGAACTTTTCAGCAATTGGTTCTTTTTAGTTATTCATCAGTCTGAAAATATGATTATTATTTTGCTTAGGAAGATGGAGGTGTAAAGTAAAAATAAATAGTATACTGGTATTTTTTCTCAATAGAAATGTCTTTCTATTTTTAACACAGTTCATTAAAATGTATCTTTATATATTTTCCAATGTTTTTATGCTACCCTCTCTTATTTTAAACATATTTTTCTGATTTTCAGGACCTTTTGGCTGTTGGCTATGGGCACTTTGGATTTAGAGAGCAAAAAAGAGGATTGGCTTGCTGCTGGTCAATAAAGAATCCTATGGTAACCCCAGTAGGAATAAACCCATTTTTAGTTAATTAAATATTGACATAATTCTCATAAAGTAGATAGTTGTGTGTGATAATTAAACAAAGTCAAAAAATTATCGAGGAAGACTTTATTTTCTTTGGTTTAAATCTATAAGTATTAAAATTTATTCTTGTTGATATAAGATAAAGTAAATTCATTTAATAAATATTTATTGAGCATTTACTATGTGCTATTAGATCTTATGATCCAGAGTTGAACCATTATTTTTTATCAGAAAGAAGAGCAAATTTGCGAGTGAAAATCCTTTGAAAATTATATGTTTCAGCTAATACTGAATTGTTTCTTAATGTATAAATATCTCATCACCTCATAAGATAGATTTCTGCTGGCTTGAATACATACAAAATGGATGAATATGAATGACCATGTTATTAGCAAGAATTTCTCATGGAGAATAATAAGAATCAGTCATGGTTTTTTTTTTTTTGTTAAACAGTTTTAGTCAGTCTGTTATTTTGCAGCTTTACATTTAGTTTTAATTCATAACTGAATTGTGAAGTGGAAAACTTAGAAAAGGATCAGGAAAGCAAAATAAAAAATGATTGGAGTTTTATAAATAATCCCAGTCTATTAGGAAGCTGGGTTTATGTAGAATTAAAAAAAAGGAAGGAAGAAGCAATTTTAAACATGTGGAAGTATTGATATAGAATCCATCATTGGTAAGTTGTCTTCTTTTCCATACAGACTGTTAGAAGCAAGAAAGGATTTAGATTAGACTTTAAGCAAAGCAAAACAATAAAACTCTTCACAGAGTTGTCAAAAAGACTACTGTACAGAGTTTTTTTTGTGGCTTCTTCTTTACACTGTTCAG
This sequence comes from Panthera tigris, assembly GCF_018350195.1. Classification (NCBI taxonomy): domain Eukaryota; kingdom Metazoa; phylum Chordata; class Mammalia; order Carnivora; family Felidae; genus Panthera; species Panthera tigris. The sequence continues at coordinate 54,820,026 of NC_056667.1, read as the reverse complement.
AAATGTCTAGATAATGCAAGCCTATGAAACAGATACTGGAAGATAGGAACATTGCTAGATAATTTGATTGGAGCCCATTATTTGTTTCTTAAAGAAAGTAAATCTATGATGATCATGCAAATCCTACTGAAAGATTACCAAAATATGGTAATTATTGGAGAAGGCCATGCTGTATTTCTTAAAATTATTGAGTCCTGAGGATTCATCAAAGGAAAGGGAATGACTAATTGACATTTTGTTTTCATCTATACTGGAAGTTAGGAAGAGAAGAGTAACTTAATGTAGACTAGCCCTTCTTACATTTCCACTGCCCCCAGACTTGTCTTAAGTCACCATTATACCCTATCTTACTGTGGCCTGCAAAACCCAGTTTAAAATGTAATACAATTATTTTTTTATTCAGTGGCCAGAACGTATTTATCAGAGTCCATATGGAGTTACTGCTGTGGATTTCTCCATTGGAGCACCTAATCTTTTAGCAGTTGGCTATCACAATGGTACCATTGCAATTTATAATGTACAGAGCAACAGTAATGTTCCTGTTCTGGATAGTAGGTGAGAATCCAAGAATCAGATAAACATATAATATGTGCTTTTTTTAGGGAGAAGTAAAAATTTAATCTAATGTTATCTAATTTTGAGTGAATGTTTATGTTTTGAGAGTGATACCATTATTTTTCACTTAATAATTCCTCTCTAGCTGAAATTCTCTGTCCTAAAATCTGTATGTTCTCTGCCCACCTCACCAACCTTCCTTGACAGTTTGTTTATTCTTAAAAAAAAATTTTTTTTAATGTTTACTTATTTTTGAGACAATGCGAGAGACAGAGTCCAAGCAGCGGAGGGGCAGACAGAGGGAGACACAGAATCTGAAGTGGGTTCCAGGCTCCAAGCTGTCAGCCCAGAGCCTGACGCGGGGCTTGTACTCATGAACCGTGAGATCATAACCTGAGCCGAAGTCGGACGCTTAACCGACTGAGCCACTCAGGTGCCCCTACAGTTTGTTTATTCTTTTAAAAGAAAATCAAAAATTTCCCCAGCTTCATTGAGGTACAATTGACAAATAAAAATTGTATATATTTAGGTTCTACAATGTGATTTTTTAAAGGGGTACAATGTAATTATTTAATATGTATACACTGTGAAATGATTACCACAATAAAATTGATTAATATGTGGTGAGAACAATTTGGATCTATTCTCTTAGCAAATTTTGAGTATATAGTACAGTATTGTTAACTATGAACATCATGCTATATATTAGATCTTTAGAACTTGTTCATCTTCTAACTATAAGTTTGTACCCTTTATTGCTTTGGCACCACCTCCTCCAAGAAGCCTTCCCATTCCTTTCTTTTGTGCGTTTGTCTAGTTATCATAGCACTCATCACGCTGTATATGTATTATTTATATATATATATCTTTCTGAAGAGGCTGTAAGCAACTCGAAGTCAAGGATTAAGTCTTGCCTGTTTATCCTCAGCATGTCACATAATATTGAGAATGTAACAGGATTATAGTAAGTGAATAAGAATAAATAAATCAATCAGTGAATGAGTCATACTGAGAAAATAAAAAAAGTTAAAAGTGAAAGATATTGAGTATTGTTAGGTTTTTATAATAGAACAGATACCAATGCGGCAAAAATGAAGTAGTATATTTATATTAGTGTTTTAATAAACTTAGAGCTGAAAATAGGCATCAAAGCAGGGTCTGTAAGCTTAAATTTGAAATTATCTGCATAGTTTTGTAAGCATGGGCCTTTGTGCTTGTTTTACCAAATAATCGAAGTTATCTATGATTTTAAAAAGATTCAGAACCATTGCTTTGGGAGGTTTGCATAAAAAAATCAAGGACTAGGAACAGAGGAACCTATTATCCTGACAGGAAAACAATCACTAATCTGAGAAGTGATTTTAATTCTTCAGAGAAACGTTAAATCAGCCATAGAGAGAATCAAGCCAATGGGCAAGCCTGAAATATAGAAAGGTAAGGTAATTGTTTACTTAAATAAGACTTAAATAATTTATCTACTTAAGCTATGAAAAAAATCCTTATAAAGATGAAGATACTTATTTTCAAAGTGTCCAAAATAAATTAACACAACTTATCTAGGAAAAAGTAAATGAATAGAGTAAGGGAAAGTATATTTTGAAAAGAAAGAAAATATTTGCTTTTGTATTTCTTTTATGGCATTAATATAATTAAAAGTAGTAAAAGTTTCCTTTTATAAGAAATGAAAAAAAACAAAAATATTAGGTGACAAAATGATTGTTTCCCCTGTTTTTCAAAATACTTTTACTAAAGTGAAAGTGAACAATAGGAGCATCATCCCATAAGTAGGTCACAGTGCTCCAGGGAGCTGTCCTTATGACTTATACTCCTGTGCTTTTAAAAATTATGGCAATGATTCTATATTTAGTGCTTTTCCCTGTTTTAGTGAATCACCTCAAAAACATTTGGGACCTGTATGGCAACTACAGTGGATAGAACAAGATCGAGGGACAACAGGGGATGACAAAAGAGAAATACTAGTTTCTATATCAGCAGATGGAAGAATCTCCAAATGGGTTATACGGAAAGGACTGGACTGTCATGGTAAAAAGAATGTATACAAATACACATACGTATCAAATTACCTTTCTCTTATTATGTGCTGACTTAAAATTCCTAGTGAGCCATGAGTAAGAGGTGACAAATTTTCGTTTGGCTACATAAGAAAAAATATTGTACTTGCTCATTGTTTTTCTCATTGGTATTTGCTAGTTTTAAGCTAATCACATGCAAAAGATGGCAGAACTCATACTATTATTTGTAGGAGGGACATACATTATTATACAATACTTTTTCATGTATTAAATAAGATATATGTTTTCTTCTTTAAATAAAGATTTGATGCGTTTGAAGCGAACTACTTCTAGCAGCAGCAAAAAAGGAGGGGAAAAAGAAAAGAAAGGTGAAGCTCTGATATCTCGACAGGCCCCTGGAATGTGTTTTGCTTTTCATCCTAAGGTAAATTATTCCAATCCATTATTCACTATTGCCAATGACAACTTCCAATAATTGAAATGTAGTAAGACATAAAGCAAGACAAAGGTTTAGCATGTTAATCAATATAGTGCCTTGTAGGTAAAAATAAAACAAACATAGACATAGCTGCCAAACTAAGGTGGAGAGGCACATTCCAGTTGGCTGTACTGTGTCTTTATCTGCTTTCTAGAGGAAAGGTCTATATTTCTGAGAAACTGTGGAAGGATTCTCTTTACAACTTCAAGTTTAACTTGAGTGCTTTATCATTTTGATAGAAACCGAAACTACCATACAGTCCACTATTTCAATGTGAGTGGTGACTCTCATGATGATGAGGATTAGGAAGAATAGTTAAGTTCATGGTTATCAGGAAGAGAATCAAATCAAAGCACAGTTAATGAAATTCTACTTTTTCTAATTATTTTTATCTGGAAGTACTTTGGAATCAGAAAACTCAGCAACTATGACAAACAAGGAAGCATATCCTATATATTTTTCCTTATATGTAACATGATCACCTTTTTTTTGACACCATCATCTATCTAATTATGCAAACCAGAATTTGAGCTCCTACTTTGTTCTACCCTATCAACCAAATGCTATTTAAGTATTATTGTCCTTTTAGTCCAAGCCTACTACTGCTAATGTAGTCCAGGCCTTTACTGCATTTCATGTTTTCCACAGCTGTTGTATTCCAACTGCCTTCACTCTCAAATTCTTGTAATCCACATTTCACCTTGATTCTAGAACAGTGCTTCTCAATGTGGGCAGGGAGGGGAATATTTTATCACCAGGGTATATTTCACAATGTCTTGAGATATTTTTGGTTGTTGCAGCTACAGGAGGTGGGACGTGGGAAGGAATGCTATTGGCATCTAGTAGGCAGAGGCCAGGGATACTGCTAAACATCCTACAGTGCACAAGACGACTATTGCCCTCCTTTGCACAGAAGAAGGGGGAGAAGGGGAAGAGGAAGAAAAGGGGTACTGGGGAAAAAAAAGGAGAGGGGGAAGGGGCAGGAGAAAGGGAAGAAGAAGGGGAAAGAAAAGAAGGAGAAGGGGAAGGGGAGGGGAAGGGACTGGCCCAAAATATCAATGGTGCTGGGTTGAGAAATCCTAGTTTGTTATCCTAGAAATGTCCTTGGTGTGAGGAATTTGAGATGATCATATAGTGTGTAAATAAAGAGTTTACTTCTTTTCTAATCTGGTTACTTTTTCTTTCCTGTTTGTACTGGCTTGAACTTCCAGCACAATGATGAATGGAGGTGGTGAAAACAAACATCCCTCTCTTGTTTCTGATCTTAGGGAGAAAGTGTTCAGTCCTTTTACTATTAAGTATGATGTAAGCTGAGATTTTTTTGTAGATACAATTAATCACATTGAGGAGATCCTATTACTTTACTGTTTGTTGAGAGTTTTATCAGGAATAGATGCTAGGTTTTTGTCAAATGCTTTTTCTACATCTATTGAGATGATATATAGTTTTTCTTTTTAAGTTTGTTAATATGGTGAATAACATTGGTTTTTAAATGTTTATTTCTAAAATAAATTCCACCTGATTGTAATTTATACTTTTAATGTACTGTTGGATTTGATAGGCTTAAATTTTGTTTAGCAGTTTTCATCTTTGCTTATAAGGGATATCTATCTACAGTTTTCTTTTCTTGTAATGTCTTTGTCTGGTTTTGATATTAGGGTAATCCTGTAGAATGAGTTGAAAAGTATTCCCTCTTTACTTTTTTGAAAGAATATGTATACAATTAGTATTATTTCTTCATTATGTGTTTGATGGGATTAATAAACTATCTGGGCCTGGAATTTCTTTTAGGAAGGTTTTTAACTTGTAACTAGAAATGCAAATTTTTACTAGATATAGGATTATTATTATTATTATTATCATCTATTTCTTCTTGAGTGCATTTTGATAATTTGTGTCTTTTAAGGAATTTATTTCATCTAAGTTATTAAACTTAGTGGCATCATAATAATTCCTTAGTATTCTTTAATAGATATTAAAATATGTAGTGATGTCACCTCTTTAATTGCTACTGTTGGTAATTTGTGTTTCTTTTTTTCTTTAGTCTAGTAGAAGTTTTTCAGTGCTATTGATCTCAAAGAACCAGCTTTTGATTTCTCTGAATTTCACGATTGTTTTTCTGTTTTCTATAAAACTGATTTCCACTTTGATCTTTATTTTCTTTCTTCTGCTTCAGTTTTATTTGCTCCTCCTTTTCTGGCTTCTTAGGGTGGAATCTGGGATCATTTATTTATGACTTTTCTTCTTTTGATGGAGGCATTTTTGCTATAACTTTTTCTCTAAGTACTGCTTTGGCAGCATCCCACAAATTCTAATATGTTGTATTTTCATTTTCATTCCATTCAGAATACTTTGTAATTTCTCTGATTTCTTTTTTGATTGATACTACTTAGTAGCATGTTATTTAGTTTTTAAATATTTGGGGTTTTTCAAGGATCTTTCTGTTTATTGATTTCTAATTTAATTCCATCATGATCAGAGAACAAACTTTTAATAAAAATTAATAAACTGAACCCTTTTAAATTTATTGAAGCCCAGAATGTGACATTTACACATAAGTGTTCCCTGTGCACTTGAGAAAAATGTGTATTCTGCTCTTGTTGGGTGGAGTGTTCTATGAATGACAATCAGGTTAGGTTGGTTGAAGGTGTTCTCCAAGTTGACTATATCCTTGCTGATTTTCTGCCTACCTCTTCCATCAATTATTAACAGAGAGGCATTGAAGTGTCTGGGCATGATTATGGATTTGTCTTTTTTTTTTTAACTGTAATTCTATCAGGTTTTGCTTTATGTAGCTTGAAGCTTTGTCTTAAGGATACAAATGTTTAGGATTGTTATGTTCTCTTGATTATTCAACTCTCTTATCATTTTAAAGTGGCCTTATTCATTACTGGTAATATTATTAACACTGAAATAATCTTAGCCCGATATTAATGTAACCACCTCAGCGTTCTTTTAACCAGTGTTAACATGGTTTATTTTTTCTTTTTATTAAGTTTTTATTTAAATTTCAGTTAGTCAACATAGTTTCAGGTATAGAATTTAGTGATTCAACACTTACATACAACACCTGGTGCTAATTACAAGTGCCCTCCTTAATAGCCATCACCTATTTAACCCATCCCCCTACCCCTCTCTTCTCTGGAAACCATCAGTTTGTTCTCTATAGTTACGAGTCTGTTTCTTGGTTTTTCTCTCTCTTCCCCAGCCATGTTTGTTTGTTGTGTTTATTAAATCATTTTCCATCCTTTTACATTTAACCTACTTGTATCTCTGTATTTAAAGTACATTTCTTGTTGGTAGCATATAGTTGGGTCTTGCTTTTTTATCCATCTTATAATTTCTGCCTTTTAATTGTGATATTTAGACCATTTACATTTAGTTTTATTTTGATATGGTTTGGTTTGAGTCTGTCATTTTGCTTCACTAGTTTATTGGTGTTGGTGGGGTGGTGGTATAACATGTCTGGCCTCCTTGCCTGGAGGCCGGACTCTAAAGGGCTATCTCAACTCCAGAGCTTCTTGGAGGTTGGGCTGAGCCTTCTGTTGCAACTGCATCATAGTCAACTTAAATCTCTGCCCATTATTGTTTCTTTCAAAGAAATTATTCCTGAGAGAACTTCCCAATAAATCTGTTGCATGGAAATCTCAGAGTTTATATACTGACAAGAATAACTCTAGACAGTGACTTTGAAGATCTCTACAGAAAGATAAACAACTTATAAATGGTGTTGGGATAATCATTGTTCATATAAAAATGGAATTAGATACCTACCCCTTCATAAACAAAAAACTTTTAGAAGAAAATATAGGAAAACTTTGCTTTTACCTCAAAATAGGAAAAATTTCTTAAAGCACAAAAAAATGCTAAGTATATAAAAAAGTTATAATACTAACTACATCAAAATGAGAACTTCTGTTTATCAAAAGACGCTAAAAAAGTAAAAGGTAAGCCATACACTTGGAGAAGATATTTGCAACATATGTAATAGACAAAGCATATATAATAGGATATATAAAGAACTTTTATATAAATCAATATGAAAATATTATGAGTAAAATAGTTAAGAGACATGAACAGAAGAGGAAATACAAATGGCCAGTAAACATAAAATGTGCTCAACCTTGTTAATATTCATATAAATGAATTCATATTCATATAAATTCATATACCATTAGGTATAATTTTATACCTAATACAATGGCAAAACTTAAGATTTCTAATGTAACCAACCATTGAAGAGAATATGGATCAAAAGGAACTTCTATATACTGCTGAATGTAAATTGGTTATGCTAGTTTGGGGAAAAATTATACTTTATTGTGTTGTTTAAACTGCTTATATTCCATGATTTTGTAGTTGCATTCTTAAGTAGTGGTACATGCTAGAACAGTGTGTCTCAAATTTTAATGTACATACACATTATTTAGGGATCTTGTTAAAATGCAGATTCTGATTCAGTAGGTCTGGGGTAGGATCTGAGAGTTGACACCTCTAAAATGCTCCCAGATGATACTGACTCCACATACCCAGGACATAGAGCCTGACTTTCAGACCTTTAGACTATGACTTCACAGTAGGAAATACACTTAAAATCTCTATTTAGTACCTACATATGGAGTTACAAATGCTTAAGACTCCATTTAGTTCAATCTTTCATATCCAGCAAAAAATCATTTCTTCAGCATTATATACATAAATATTATAAAACGATGATAGAAAGTAAAAGACAACAGACAACTATTATCAAGATAGTTTTTCTAGTTTTGGTTCTTAAATTCATTTTAATAGATCTTGAGAGATCTGATTTTATTTTTTGAAGTTAATTTATTTTTGAGATAGAGAGAGAGAGTAGGGGAGGGACAGAAAGAGAGGGAGACAGAGGATCTGAAGCAGGCTCTGCACTGACAGCAGAAAGCCCAATGCGGGGCTCGAACTTATGAACTGTGAGATCATGACCCAAACCAAAGTTGCACCCTTAACCAACTGAGCCTTAACCAACCAACCCAGGTGCCCCGAAGGATCTGATTTTCTATTTAGCACCTTTGCTAATATATCACAAGCCAATACATTTTAATTTTTTGTGTTGTAGGATACAAATATCTATTTGGCTGGGACCGAGGAGGGTCATATTCACAAATGTTCTTGTTCGTATAATGAACAATACCTAGAAACCTACAGAGGACATAAGGTTAGTTTAATTATAGTAGGTATGGAAAATTTATCTTTTAATATTTCTGAAAAAAATAGTATTTTTATACACACTACTTTTCACATGCCCTAAATTTACAACTTCAGAGTTAATAGTACGAATTGAATTAAGTACTGTCTTGTATGGAAATCATCAATAACGTGTGGGACATTTTGTTTGGCTTCCAGGTGTTCTTGATTTTTTTCTTGCAAGTTATGGAAGTCACAATTTTTATTTGTTTCTGAAAGACTTTGCTTATGATAACATGCTGATTCCAAAGTAAAATTGTCTCTGGCATATACTTATTTTCTGTATCTTTTGTTCCATTTATGTTTTCTTCATTTTCTCCCTTATTTCTGTTTTTTAAAGTAATCCTTATACTTTTTAAAGTAAATAAGTATAATATGTATTAATATTTAGTTAGTATTGTAACAACTATATTTTTATGTTTCTGTATGGCATTATTTAGGGAAGATTCAATTTATGAGCTTACTCTGAGCTAAAATAATACACAACAATGCATGGTACCTAAATCTTCTAGAAATCTTAGCATTTTTAATTTGTTGGTCAAGTTTAAAGTATGAGATGTTAACTATTACTTACCTATGTATTTTAATTTGTTTTTCTAATTCTAGGGTCCAGTGTATAAAATAGCATGGAATCCATTTTGTCATGATGTGTTCTTAAGCTGTTCTGCAGATTGGGGTGTTATTATATGGCAACAGGAGAATCCCAAGCCATTTTTGAGTTTTTATCCAACTACTTATGTTGTTTATGATGTTGCCTGGTCTCCAAAATCAGCCTATATATTTGCAGCCGCAAACGAGAGCAGAGTAGAGATTTGGCACCTTCACATCAGCACGTAAGTGTTAATATTTTTCCTGGTGATATTTCTCATAGAAGCAGTTCAAACAAAATGATACCTGATAGTTTTGGTATTGGTTAGAGAGAATTGTGGTTACTTTAAAACAAGTAATAATTTACACTGTGAGAGTCCTTTATGAATAAAAGATATAGGCTAGATGCTATATTCATTTTAATTACTTATGTGGTATGTAGTTTTAAAAATGTTTAAATGAAAATAGGTTACCTTACTCATATCAAACTTTTACAGGAAGATATAAGATATCATAGCTGCCTTGAATTCTTTTTCATTGCCTTGTTTAGAAGAATGCAGAGAGGCAACTAACTGTGTTTAACTAAAGATTGTTTGCAATAAGACAAAGAAAGGGAACAAAATAATTATTTTTTATAATACTTACTCTCTTACCTTGTTTTAAAATATATTTAAATGGCCATTCATTTAATTAAAAATTTTAATTTAAGGTGTGACACCAAAGTTATTAGAGGGTCATCTAGACCCATGTTTTCTTTTTTAAAATGGAAATTTATACAATGCGGGAATAAAGTGTTTAATGATTCTATTTCCTCAGTTGGAAAATACTGTAGATTTTTATGTTAGTTATTAGCAGAAGCATCAGGGCAATATATTTTTGCTTAAAATAAGTGATACAAAATTCAATGGGTTTATTCTTTTTTTAAAAAAGGCTTATTTATTTTGAGAGAGGGAGTGTGTGTAAGCAGAGGAGGAGTGGAGAAAGGGGGAACGAGAATCCAAGCATGCTCCACGCCATCAGCGCAGAGCCTGATGTGGGGCTTGACCTCACAAACCTTGCAATCATGACCTGTCAGATACTTAACCAACTGAGCCACCCAGGTTCCCCTCAAGGGGTTTATTGTTAATGACAATTTTTTTATCCTAGAACTTAATCATATAGTAACTCTAAAATTTTGTCATGGCTTATACTATAAAATAGTTTGAATCCGAAACCAAGGATTATACCACAAAGCAATTTAGTTTTGAGTATGAGATGACTAATGTATAAAATGACGACTTAACTCATCCCACCCCTGATTTTAATTTTTTGGTAAAACGATCACTCATCCCACCTCTGATTTTAATTATTTTTTTTTTGGTAAAACTGTAGATCTCAGGACATTTCTTTTGTGTGTGTGTGTTTATTTAGTTTTTGAGAGAGAGAGAGAGCGCGCACGCACACACACACGATTGGGGGAGGGGCAGAGAGAGAGAGAGGGAGACACAGAATCAGAAGCAGGCTCCAGGTTCTGAGCTGTCAGCACAGAGCCCGATGCGGGGCTTGAACTCACAGACGGTGAGATCATAACCTGAGCTGAAGTTGGACACTCAACCGACTGAGCCACCCAGGCACCCCAAGGACATTTCTTAAGAAGTATGCAAGTTGCTGCCTTTGGTTTTTTTGTTTTTTGTTTTAGTTTATTTATTTATTTTTGAGAGAGAGAGACAGAGCACAAGTGGGGAAAGGACAGAGAGAGAGAGACAGAATCTGAAGCAGGCTCTGAGTTGTCAGCGCAGGTCTCAAACCCACGAACAGCAAAACCATGACCTGAGCCAAAGTTGGACACTTAACCCACTGAGCCACCCAGGTGCCCCTGGTTCTGTTGTTTTTTAAGGGTATCAGTGGATTGCTTTGGATGACAGGGAATTTAAAAAGTTCTTGTTCAAAATATTCTTTTATATTCCAGAGGTTCATTTGGGTCAAAATATCCTTCTATTAAAAGACATTTATTACTTAAGAAGTTGTATTACTCAGGGTTCTCCAGAGAAACAGTAGCAATAAAAAGAGAGAAAGAGATTTACTTTAAGCAATTGGCTCACATGATTGTGGGGCCTGGCAAGTGCCAAGTCTGAACTATAGGCTGGTGGGCTAGAATTTCCATCAGGAAATTCCATCTTGCAATTCCGTCAGTCCATCTTGCAATCTTGAGTCTGAAGGCAGTCTGGAAGCAGAATATTATTCTACTTTGGGGAACTCAGTCTTTTCTCTTAAGGTCTTCAACACATTGGATAAGGTCTGCCTACATTATGGAGCATAATGTGCTTTATTCAGATTCTACTCATCTGAATGTTTATCACAACTAAACAAAATACCTTCACAGCAAAGTGTAGACTGGTGTTTGACCTTGTAAACAACTGAGTACCATAGCCTAGCCAAGTAAGTACATAAAGTTAACCAGCACAGGAGTTTAAATTTATGAGTTTGCATCTTTTTTTTAAGCTTATTTATTTATTTTGCAGAGAGAGAGAGCATGAACAGGGGAGAGATGGAGAGAGGAGAGAGAGACAATTTTAAGCAGGCTCCACGTTCAGCATGCAGCCTGACACAGGGCTTGATCCCACAACCATGAGACCATGACCTGAGCCAAAAGCAAGAGTTGGATGCTCAACTGACTGAGCCATTCAGGCGCCCCATGAGTTCACAACTTAATTGTGACTTGCTTGAATTTATTTAGTCGAAATTTGTTCACTAAAGAAGTGAAAGTTTTGACTGAATAAGGAGTAGAGAAACAGTTATTTTGACTTTGGAAATTTACTTAAAAAGTTTATTTTTGTTTTGTTTTTGTCACATGAAATCACAAAAAAAATATCTCAGACTTTTCTTAATCTGTATATAAGAATATATTAACAACAAATACATTTACAAATAAAATATTTTATTACAGTTTGGATCCTCTGATTGTGCATGTTGCTAACCCCGGAATCAAGTTCACAACTGTCCTCTTTGCCAAACAAACAGATTGCCTTCTGGTGGGTGACAGTGATGGACAGGTTGGTGTGTATGAACTGAGAAATATGCCTGCTGCTTTGGATTCTGGCCGGGTAAGACTCAAGAATCAAAATTTTATGTCATTTAATAATTTTAGTTATAATTTTGTGTCATACAAGGAATTTACATTTCTTAGATATCTTAAGTGTGGTGCAATGGAAAGAACATAAATCCCAGGAGTTGTTACCTACTAGCATGGTATCTACTAGGCTTATTTTCTTTGAGCCTCATGTTTTTTCTCTGTAATATGAACACAATAATGTTGTAGCATAATAATTGTAAATGTTATATGGAATAACTTGAAATTGTGCTTAATATACTGTTGGGATTTAATAATTGTTGAATATAGCTGAAGAAGTTTACTGCAAATATTCAAAGACTTTTACAAGAAATTACAATATTTTAGATATTATCCAATGTTCCCAAAATAGGCATTTGTTTTTGTTTCTGTAGTGTTATCCTATTCCCTTACTCTGATATTCAAAACTAAAAGGCAACTGATGGAAAGGGAGAAGATATTTGCATATGACATATTGGTTAAAGGGTTAGTATCCAAAATCTATAAAGAACTTATCAAACTCAACACCCACAAAACAAATAATCCAGTGAAGAAATGGGCAGAAGACATGAACAGACACTTCTCCAAAGAAGACATCCAGATGGCTAACAGACACATGAAAAGATCCTCAACATCACTCATCATCAGGGAAATATAAATCAAAACCACAATGAGATACCACCTCACACCTGTCAGAATGGCTAAAATTAACAACTCAGGCAACAACAGATGTTGATGAGGATGTGGAGAAAAGGGAAAACATTTGCACTGCTGGTGGGAATGCAAACTGGTGCACTCTGGAAAACAGTATGTTGGTTCCTCAAAAAATTAAAAATAAAACTACCCTACGACCCAGCAATTGAACTACTAGGTATTTATCCAAAGGATACCAAAATATTGATTTGAAGGGACACATGCACCCCAATGTTTATAGCAGCACTATCAATAATAACCAAATTATGGAAAGAATCCAAATGTGCATCGACTGATGAATGAATAAAAAAGATGTGGTATGCGCGCGCGCACACACACACACACACTGGAATATTAGAGATGAAAAAGAACGAAATCTTGCCATTTGCAACAACGTGGATAGAATTAGAATGTATTATGCTAAGTAAAAGAAGTCAGTCAGAGAAAGACAAATATCATATGATTTCACTCATATGTAGAATTTAAGAAACAAAACAGATACACATAGGGAAAAGGAAGGAAAAATAAAAGAGGGAAGCAAACAGTAAGAGACTTATAAATACAGAGAACAAACTGAGGGTTGCTAGATGGGGGTGGGCTAAATGGGTTATGGGCATTAAGGAGGGAACTTGTTGGGATGAGCACTAGGTGTTACATGTAAGTGATGAATCACTAAATTCTACTCCTGAAATCATTATTACACTATATGTTAACTAGCTTGGATTTAAATTTTTAAAAAAGGGAAAAAAATTAAAGAAAAAAGAAAAACAATATGAAAACTTTGTTGTAAAACTTTAACAAGCAATCAGTATCACTAGATTATTATTATCACTACCTATTATTTTTAAGGTAGCTTTCCAATTTTTTATTTTTAAAGTTTAAATATTATTTTATGGAGTAATCTGGTATATATTACCATGAATATGATAAACAAGTTAAAATATTAAAATATGCATGAATCAATAAGGAAAAAACACTTGGGGCACCTGGGTGGCTCAGTCAGTTAAGCGTTTGACTTCAGCTCAGGTCATGACTTGCAGACTGTGAGTTCAAGCCCCGCGTCACACTCTGTGCTGTACAGCTCCAAACCTGGAGCCTGCTTGGGATTCTGTGTCTCCCTCTCTCTGCCCCTCCCCTGCTCATGCCTCTGTGTCTCTCTTTCTCTCAAAAGTAAATAAATGTTAAAAAAATAAAAATAAAGGGGCGCCTGGGTGGCTTAACTGGTTGAGCATCCGACTTCAGCTCAGGTCATGATCTCACAGTTCGTGGGTTCAAGCCCCGCATCAGGCTCTGTGCTGACAGTTCAGAGCCTGGAGCCTGCTTCAGATTCTGTGTCTCCACTCTCCCTCTCTGCCTCTTCCCCGCTCGTGCCTTCTCTGTTTCTGTCTCTCAAAAATAAATAAACATTAAAAAAATAAATAAAAATAAGAAAAATAAGGCAAAAACACTAAGACTACAATAGAAGACTGGGTAATAGTCAGGAACAGTTCATTCACAAAAAAACGACTAGTAAATATATTTTAAAATTAAACCTCATTTATAAATGAAGAAATAAAAATGTATTACCTTAAATTAAAATGTGATCACATTCTCATATACGAAATTAACAAAGTTTTTTTTTTTTATATTTAATAGGTGTACTCAGTACTAGCAAACATTTGATAAGACAGTTTTTCTCTTATACAGAAAAATGTTGGAGTAGAATTTGGTATAACTTCTTTGGAAGCAATTTGGCAATCTGAACCAAGACTGTCATGCTTCTGGAATTCTATTCTATAGAAATATTCATAAAGGCAATCAAATAAATTAATTATAGTATAATTTGTAATGGGATAAGAAAAGAAAAAGAAAATAATCTAAATATGCAACCAGATGGAAATGTGGCCAGGAAAGTCAGCAGTGTTGATTATATTTGGGTCACATACTGTAGCAAGTGGAGTTTTATCCCAACTATATAGACTGTAAATGTTAGATAGATAGATAGATAGATAGATAGATAGATAGATAGATAGACAGACAGACAGATAGATGCTTGCTTAGGACATTGTATTTGTCATTTCTCCTATCTAACATCCAGAGTTTGATCTTCTCGGTACTTCAAGTTTTTGCTCAAATATCAGTCACTATCTGCGTGAAATCTTCCTGGATACCTTATTTAAAATTGAATCTCTACTCTCACCTACACTTCTTATCTCGTACTTTTCCATGACTTATTTTTCGTAATATTTATCTTTGAATATACCATTTTCTTTATTGATTTATTTTGTTAATTGCCTGTCTCCCACAGGTAGGACATAAGCCACATGTAAATAGTGAATTTTGTCTCTTTTGTTCATAAAAACATAAAGCTTCTTTTTCTAAAATGCATGTTTCCTTACATCATAATTTTAGTCTGTTCTGAGAAATGCAACATTAATGGCTTATTTTTTCATGATGTAAACATTTTAATATTTTTAATTTCTCTCATATTCACTGAGTATATAATACCTTTTAGGGTACTGAGATGTTTATGCCCACACTTGTTTATGATATACAGCTCAACAGCCAGAAGGAACTAGAGAATTCTATTCTTTATTCAAGTCTTTCAAAAACATTAAAATGGATCAAAATATATAGTTAATAGTAATCTTTTTCTTCTTTACTTATCCCTCAAATCCTAAATGTAGCATCAAGGCCTAAATCCATTGCTTTCTATCCCTGTAATCATCAGTTCCATCCCACAAAAGCTCTAAGAACTCGTCCACAAATTCTAAATTGGGGCAGTGGGGAGAGGGAGTTGCATTATTTAAAAATCTTTGTTGGTGTGTATTGGGTTTGTGGTAGCAAAGAAACATGAGCATTAGCATGTTGATTCTTTTTATCACATATGTCTATAGTACCTGTTAAAGATGACAATAATTCATCAATACAAACTATAATATTTTGTATACATGTCTTTCTTAGTAGTTTGAGCTACTTGGAAACTTGTATATTTAAGTACTAGCACAGGGCTAGCACATGATAGGTACTAAGCAAATATTGAAAAATGAACAAACACACTTAGACCCAAAAGACACATGGTTTCTAAGAAAGGAACAATATATGCACACAAATATAATCAAGTCATAAACACCAAAATAACAAAGAAACTCCTATAGAAGCACAGAGTAGGAAAATTGACTTTTGAAAGGAGAATGGGAAGAAAGAAAGGAAAACATAGGTGAATACTTTGGGGAAGACTTTCACACAGGAGATTAAATTTTAACTGTGTTTTGAAGGATTAGAAATTTTCTTTGCAGGGGCACCTGGGTGGCTCAGTTGGTTAACTGACCGACTCATGGTTTCGGTTCAGGTGATGATCTCGTGAGATCCACCCCTGCATCAGGATCTGTGTTGACAGCATGGAACCTGCTTGAGATTCTCTCTTTCCTTCTCTGTCTGGCCCTCCCCTGCTCGTGGTCTCTCTCTCAAAATAAATAAATAAACTTAAAAAAAATGGAAATTTTCCTTGCAGATAAGCGAGTAGAGCTGTTATTTCAGAGTGAGGGAAAGGCCTGAGCAAAGATACAGAATTAGAAAGGTCCATGACATTTTGAGGAAATAGTGAGTAGACTTTTTTGACTGGTAAAGAGATTGTTTGAGAGAAAAGTGGCAAAAGGGCCTGTTGGGTCATTTGCCATGATCCGGAATTTGATCCTTATTTTCTAGAAAATAGAAAGCCATTCTCTATCTCACATTTTGTACAATGGTGAACTCCAAATGAATTAAAGACTGAAAAATAAAACAAACCACTAGAAGAAAATGTAGAATAATGTCTTAATGATCTAGAGACAAAGACAGATTTTAAAAAGACCAAAAAAAAATCTCCTAATTTTTTTCATGTTTTTCCTGTTTCCTTATCTGGGTATAATTTTGGTACCAGAATCAAAGGTTGTTAGAAACATTAAAATAGTTAATAGGGGGAAGATGGCGGCGTAGGAGGACGCGGGGCTCACAGCGCGTCCGGCCGATCACTTAGATTCCACCTACACCTGCCTAAAGAACCCAGAAAACCGCCAGAGGATTAGCAGAAGGGAGTCTCAGGAGTCAAGCGCAGACTAGAGGCCCACGGAAGAGGGTAGGAAGGGCGGCGAGGCGGTGCGCGCTCCATGGACTGGCGGGAGGGAGCCGGGGCGGAGGGGCGGCTCGCCGGCCAAGCAGAGCCCCCGAGTCTGGCTGGCAAAAGCGGAGGGGCCGGACAGACTGTGTTCCAACAGCAAGCGCGACTTAGCGTCTGGGAGGTCATAAGTTAACAGCTCTGCTCGGAAAGCGGGAAGGCTGGAGGACAAAGGGAGGGAGAGCTGCTGAGCCCCCGGACGGCAGAGCTCAGCTTGGCGGGGAACAAAGGCGCCAGCGCCATCTCCCCCGCCCATCCCCCAGCCAAAATCCCAAAGGGAACCAGTTCCTGCCAGGGAACTTGCTCGCTCCGCGCAAACACCCAACTCTGTGCTTCTGCGGAGCCAAACCTCCGGCAGCGGATCTGACTCCCTCCCGCTGCCACAGGGCTCCTCCTGAAGTGGATCACCTAAGGAGAAGCGAGCTAAGCCTGCCCCTCCTGCCCCCGTGCACCTTGCCTACCCACCCCAGCTAATACGCCAGATCCCCAGCAACACAAGCCTGGCAGTGTGCAAGTAGCCCAGACGGGACACGCCACCCCACAGTGAATCCCGCCCCTAGGAGAGGGGAAGAGAAGGCACACACCAGTCTGACTGTGGCCCCAGCAGTGGGCTGGGGGCAGACATCGGGTCGGACTGCGGCCCCGCCCACTAACTCCAGTTATACACCACAGCACAGGGGAAGTGCACTGCAGGTCCTCACCACGCCAGGGACTCTCCAAAATGACCAAACGGAAGAATTCCCCTCAGAAGAATCTCCAGGAAATAACAACAGCTAATGAACTGATCAAAAAGGATTTAAATAATATAACAGAAAGTGAATTTAGAATAATAGTCATAAAATTAATCGCTGGGCTTGAAAACAGTATACAGGACAGCAGAGAATCTCTTGCCATAAAGATCGAGGGACTAAGGAACAGTCACGAGGAGTTGAAAAACGCTTTAAACGAAATGCAAAACAAAATGGAAACCACAATGGCTCGGCTTGAAGAGGCAGAGGAGAGAATAGGTGAACTAGAAGATAAAGTTATGGAGAAAGAGGAAGCTGAAAGAAAGAGAGATAAAAAAATCCAGGAGTATGAGGGGAAAATTAGAGAACTAAGTGATACACTAAAAAAAAATAATATACGCATAATTGGTATCCCAGAGGAGGAAGAGAGAGGGAAAGGTGCTGAAGGGGTACTTGAACAAATTATAGCTGAGAACTTCCCTGAACTGGGGAAGGAAAAAGGCATTGAAATCCAAGAGGCACAGAGAACTCCCTTCAGACGTAACTTGAATCGATCTTCTGCACGACATATCATAGTGAAACTGGCAAAATACAAGGATAAAGAGAGAATTCTGAAAGCAGCAAGGGATAAACGTGCCCTCACATATAAAGGGAGACCTATAAGACTCGTGACTGATCTCTCCTTTGAAACTTGGCAGGCCAGAAAGGCTTGGCACGATATCTACAGTGTGCTAAACAGAAAAAATATGCAGCCGAGAATCCTTTATCCAGCAAGTCTGTCATTTAGAATAGAAGGAGAGATAAAGGTCTTCCCAAACAAACAAAAACTGAAGGAATTTGTCACCACGAAACCAGCCCTACAAGAGATCCTAAGGGGGATCCTGTGAGACAAAGTACCAGAGACATCACTACAAACATAAAACATACAGACATCACAATGACTCTAAACCCATATCTTTCTATAATAACACTGAATGTAAATGGATTAAATGCGCCAACTAAAAGACATAGGGTATCAGAATGGATAAAAAAACAAGACCCATCTATTTGCTGTCTACAAGAGACTCATTTTAGATCTGAGGACACCTTTAGATTGAGAGTAAGGGGATGGAGAACTATTTATCATGCTCCTGGAAGCCAAAAGAAAGCTGGAGTAGCCATACTTATATCAGACAAACTAGACTTTAAATTAAAGGCTGTAACAAGAGATGAAGAAGGGCATTATATAATAATCACAGGGTCTATCCACCAGGAAGAGCTAACTATTATAAATGTCTATGCGCCAAATACCCGAGCCCCCAGATATATAAAACAATTACTCATAAACATAAGCAACCTTATTGATAAGAATGTGGTCATTGCAGGGGACTTTAACACCCCACTTACAGAAATGGATAGATCATCTAGACACACAGTCAATAAAGAAACAAGGGCCCTGAATGATACATTGGATCAGATGGACTTGACAGATATATTTAGAACTCTGCATCCCAAAGCAACAGAATATACTTTCTTCTCGAGTGCACATGGAACATTCTCCAAGATAGATCATATACTGGGTCACAAAACAGCCCTTCATAAGTTTACAAGAATTGAAATTATACCATGCATACTTTCAGACCACAATGCTATGAAGCTTGAAATCAACCACAGGAAAAAGTCTGGAAAACCTCCAAAAGCATGGAGGTTAAAGAACACCCTACTAACGAATGAGTGGGTCAACCAGACAGTTAGAGAAGAAATTAAAATATATATGGAAACAAACGAAAATGAAAATACAACAATCCAAACGCTTTGGGATGCAGCGAAGGCAGTCCTGAGAGGAAAATACATTGCAATCCAGGCCTATCTCAAGAAACAAGAAAAATCCCAAATACAAAACCTAACAGCACACCTAAAGGAAATAGAAGCAGAACAGCAAAGGCAGCCTAAACCCAGCAGAAGAAGAGAAATAATAAAGATCAGAGCAGAAATAAACAATATAGAATCTAAAAAAACTGTAGAGCAGATCAACGAAACCAAGAGTTGGTTTTTTGAAAAAATAAACAAAATTGACAAACCTCTAGCCAGGCTTCTCAAAAAGAAAAGGGAGATGACCCAAATAGATAAAATCATGAATGAAAATGGAATGATTACAACCAATCCCTCAGTGATACAAACAATTATCAGGGAATACTATGAAAAATTATATGCCAGCAAATTGGACAACCTGGAAGAAATGGACAAATTTCTAAACACCCACACTCTTCCAAAACTCAATCAGGAGGAAATAGAAAGCTTGAACAGACCCATAACCAGCGAAGAAATTGAATCGGTTATCAAAAATCTCCCAACAAATAAGAGTCCAGGACCAGATGGCTTCCCAGGGGAGTTCTACCAGACATTTAAAGCAGAGATAATACCTATCCTTCTCAAGCTATTCCAAGAAATAGAAAGGGAAGGAAAACTTCCAGACTCATTCTATGAAGCCAGTATTACTTTGATTCCTAAACCAGACAGAGACCCAGTAAAAAAAGAGAACTACAGGCCAATATCCCTGATGAATATGGATGCAAAAATTCTTAATAAGATACTAGCAAATCGAATTCAACAGCATATAAAAAGAATTATTCACCATGATCAAGTGGGATTCATTCCTGGGATGCAGGGCTGGTTCAACATTCGCAAATCGATCAACGTGATACATCACATTAACAAAAAAAAAGAGAAGAACCATATGATCCTGTCAATCGATGCAGAAAAGGCCTTTGACAAAATCCAGCACCCTTTCTTAATAAAAACCCTTGAGAAAGTCGGGATAGAAGGAACATACTTAAAGATCATAAAGGCCATTTATGAAAAGCCCACAGCTAACATCATCCTCAACGGGGAAAAACTGAGAGCTTTTTCCCTGAGATCAGGAACATGACAGGGATGCCCACTGTCACCGCTGTTGTTCAATATAGTGCTGGAAGTTCTAGCATCAGCAATCAGACAACAAAAGGAAATCAAAGGCATCAAAATTGGCAAAGATGAAGTCAAGCTTTCGCTTTTTGCAGATGACATGATATTATACATGGAAAATCCGATAGACTCCACCAAAAGTCTGCTAGAACTGATACATGAATTCAGCAAAGTTGCAGGATACAAAATCAATGTGCAGAAATCAGTTGCATTCTTATACACTAACAATGAAGCAACAGAAAGACAAATGAAGAAACTGATCCCATTCACAATTGCACCAAGAAGCATAAAATACCTAGGAATAAATCTAACCAAAGATGTAAAAGATCTGTATGCTGAAAACTATAGAAAGCTTATGCAGGTAATTGAAGAAGATATAAAGAAATGGAAAGACATTCCATGCTCATGGATTGGAAGAATAAATATTGTCAAAATGTCAATACTACCCAAAGCTATCTACACATTCAATGCAATCCCAATCAAAATTGCACCAGCATTCTTCTTGAAACTAGAACAAGCAATCCTAAAATTCATATGGAACCACAAAAGGCCCCGAATAGCCAAAGTAATTTTGAAGAAGAAGACCAAAGCAGGAGGCATCACAATCCCAGAATTTAGCCTCTACTACAAAGCTGTCATCATCAAGACAGCATGGTATTGGCATAAAAACAGACACATAGACCAATGGAATAGAATAGAAACCCCAGAACTAGACCCACAAACGTATGGCCAACTCATCTTTGACAAAGCAGGAAAGAACATCCAATGGAAAAAAGACAGTCTCTTTAACAAATGGTGCTGGGAGAACTGGACAGCAACATGCAGAAGGCTGAAACTAGACCACTTTCTCACACCATTCACAAAAATAAACTCAAAATGGATAAAGGACCTGAATGTGAGACAGGAAACCATCAAAACCTTAGAGGAGAAAGCAGGAAAAGACCTCTCTGACCTCAGCCGTAGCAATCTCTTACTCGGCACATCCCCAAAGGCAAGGGAATTAAAAGCAAAAGTGAATTACTGGGACCTTATGAAGATAAAAAGCTTCTGCACAGCAAAGGAAACAACCAACAAAACTAAAAGGCAGCCAACGGAATGGGAAAAGATATTTGTAAATGACACATCGGACAAAGGGCTAGTATCCAAAATCTATAAAGAGCTCATCAAACTCCACACCCGAAAAACAAATAACCCAGTGAAGAAATGGGCAGAAAACATGAATAGACACTTCTCTAAAGAAGACATCCGGATGGCCAACAGGCACATGAAAAGATGCTCAACGTCGCTCCTTATCAGGGAAATACAAATCAAAACCACACTCAGATACCACCTCACGCCAGTCAGAGTGGCCAAAAATGAAGAAATCAGGAGACTATAGATGCTGGAGAGGATGTGGAGAAACAGGAACCCTCTTGCACTGTTGGTGGGAATGCAAATTGGTGCAGCCGCTCTGGAAAGCAGTGTGGAGGTTCCTCAGAAAATTAAAAATAGACCTACCCTATGACCCAGCAATAGCACTGCTAGGAATTTATCCAAGGGATACAGGAGTACTGATGCATAGGGGCACCTGTACCCCAATGTTTATAGCGGCACTCTCAACAATAGACAAATTATGGAAAGAGCCTAAATGTCCATCAACTGATGAATGGATAAAGAAATTGTGGTTTATATACACAATGGAATACTACGTGGCAATGAGAAAAAATGAAATATGGCCTTTTGTAGCAACATGGATGGAACTGGAGAGTGTGATGCTAAGTGAAATAAGCCATACAGAGAAAGACAGATACCATATGGTTTCACTCTTATGTGGATCCTGAGAAACATAACAGAAACCCATGGGGGAGGGGAAGGAAGGAAAGAAAAAAGAAAAGAGGTTAGAGTGGGAGAGAGCCAAAGCATAAGAGACTGTTAAAAACTGAGAACAAACTGAGGGTTGATGGGGGGTGGGAGGGAGGGCAGGGTGGGTGATGGGTATTGAGGAGGGCACCTTTTGGGATGAGCACTGGGTGTTGTATGGAAACCAATTTGACAGTAAATTTCATATATTAAAAAAAAAAAAAAAGAAACATAATATGTGGTGAATTGGCTAAAGTGAAAAGGTAACTATATAAAATAAATCATATTTTTTTATCAGCCATGAGGATCTACTTGTCTATTATAGGTACTATATCTCTAATACATTTTCTCTATGAATTAGCTGATCCAGGGTTCTTCATGTGGATTTACTTAATGAAGGCTATATGCCATACAAAATCAGGCCTGTATTACCACCCTTAAAAAGGACAGTCTCCTTGTTGTAAGATTTACCTTCTTGGTCTTTTAGTACATAACTTTCCTTCAGCAAAGATCTAGATTTAACTCCAAGTTTATTCCGTGAATTCCATTCATTGAAGCAGGAGCTTACAAATTTTCCTGAACCTTGGTTCAGGCCACACATAAGAAAATGAATAAAAATTTGAGCTACATTATACCAAAAAAAAAAAAATAGTTAATAGGTACAAAGTGGTTAGAACTGGTACTGGGACATAGTAAGTTCTCAATAAACCTCAAATATTTTTTTTCTATGACTATTATGTCAAAATTAACACTTTTTGTTCAGGATTCCATATGCTAAGTTAAAAGAAACATATTAGAAGAAGAAATTTCTAAGATTATAAGAGACATAATGTCCAGTATGTATAAATAACCCCTATTAAACAATAAGAGCAATTCAATGTTTTGAATGGGCAAATGTATAAAATACTAAATCATAGAAAAACTGGAATATTAATTCTCTCTAGAAATGGAGAAATATACAATTGAAATTATACAAGATATCAGTTCAAATTGATTGGATTTACAAAAATGAAAATATTAGCCAGTATTAAGTATTAGCAAAGTTGTAGGGAAATAGGAGCTCTTATGCAAGGGTCATGGGAATATGAATTAGCATAGCCTCTTTTTTTAATGTTTTATTTTATTAATTTTTTTTTTGAGAGAGAGAGAGTGCGAGAGGTGGGAGACACAGAGAGAGAGCAAGACACAGAATCTGAAGCAGGCTCCAGGCTCTGAGCTGTCAGCACAAAGCCCGATGCAGGGCTCAAACTCAGGAACTGCGAGATCACGACCTGAGCCAAAGTTGGACACTTAACCGACTGAGCCACCCAGGTGCCCCTAGCATAGCCTCTTTGGAGAGAGATTCAGTAAAACTTAGAATTCAAATACCATACAAGGCAGTGATACCATAGAGAATGTCTTGCACATGTTTATTTGGACACACGTATAAGGTATCAATGTGAATTCTTTCTTCCTTTTTTCCTTTGTCTTTAATGTTTCTTTTGTACGTAGAGATGATTATTCAGTCAACTTTTGCTTAAAATGTTCACATTCAAATGTGCTATAAAGTTTTTTTAAAAATCTTAGTTTACCTGAAGTTTTCCTGAAGTTCTTACATTTAGAGAATACATTTTATTATTCTGTTTATAAGTCTAGCAGATTTTTTAATATGAAATTTATTGTCAAATTGGTTTTAAGTCTAGCAAATTTTAATATGCACTTTCAATAAGCTTTGTAACAAATTTCTTTAAATCCTCTAAATTTACTTTATAAATTTAATATAGTGTTTTAAGTACTCCAATCATCTTATGGACAAACAAATCTGATACTTAAGGAATTCTTATTAATTTAATAAATTTTAAATGTTGAATATGATGAATCTTAAATTTTCTTAAATGTTCCAATGCTTTTTATAAATGAATAGTATTTCAATCTATGATTACAAGTCTAAATCAATTACCCAATTACACATTTAAATTAGAATCACAAATTTATTTGCTAGACAATCTAATAATAGTGAATACTCTTACATATAATGAATATTTAAAATACCAAATATATACAAGTTCCTTAATACAAAAATATTAAAATTATTGGTTTGATTTGCTGCATTATTTCTATACACAACTCTTATTCTTCTCAGGGTAAAAATAGGTTTTCCAATAAAGAAACAAATAAAGCATCCCAAGTAGTTTTGGAGATGATTTTCTCAACTGGCTGACATGCATATTGACTGGACATTTAAGGAGATGTTTCTAACTACTTTGGTGCCAGGCTGAGCCCTGCTTTATAGTTTATTTGTCCATGCCCTCCGTATGGAATGGTCTCAGAGCCCATGTCTCCTGAAGTCTACTTACCTATTACCCATGTCCTCTATCTTCTCATGGAAGTCTCCAACCCTGAATGTGCTGCTGCATCACTTTATTGATTTCAAGTTATTTATTTACTGTGTCATTAACTCTAAGTTACTATACTTTTCCTATCTGGTAACATTACAGTCTTTATAGATGTTTAAATGTTATGTTTGGATTCTATGTATCTCCCAGGGTTTTTGTTTAATTTGTTAGTAGTGGTCTGAAAGACATGTTCATAACAGCCTTGTTTCTATAGTGATAAATTGGAGACAACCTAAATGATCATCAGTGAAACACTGGATAAATAAAATATGGCACATTCACATGAGTCACTGTAATACAGAAGTTTAAATAATATGTACTTAAAAGTCTCAATATGACAAATTTTGAATAAATCTTTAAAAATGTGTTAAGTGATAAAAGTAAACTGGAGAAAGATAAGTACAGTATGTTATGATTTATGTAAGATTATTTAAACACAAGTATAAAAGCTGTGTTCTTAGTGGATGTATTTATAGTTAGTAAAAGTATGGAATATAGATTGGAATATAGAAGAAAAAGATTTCATTTTGGTGTTTGATTTGAATTGATGAGAGACATCTTTTTCCTTTTCAAGTTTTTAAATTTAAATTCCAGTTAGTTAAATACACTGTAATTAGTTTCAGGTGTAGAATTTAGTGATTCAGCACATCCCTATAACACCTGGTGCTCATCACAAGTTCGCTCCTTAATCCCCATCGCCTATTTAACCCATCCCCACTCATCTCCCCTCTGGTAACCATCAGTTTGTTCTTCATAATTAAGAGTCTGTTTCTTGGTTTGCCTCTCTCTTATTTTCCTCTGTGCTTGTTTGTTTTGTTTCTTAAATTCCACATATGAGTGAAATCATATGGTATTTGTTTTTCTCTGACTGACTTATTTCACTTAGCATAATCCTTTCTAGCTCTATCCATATTGTTACAAATGGCAAGATTTTCTTCTTTTTTATGCACACTTGTGCAGCCACTCTGGAAAACAGTATGGAGGTTCACTCAGAAATGAACCCTACGATCCAACAATTGCACTACTAGGTATTTACCCAAAGAAAACAAAAATTTGAAGGGATACATGCACCCCAATGTTTATAGCAGCATTATCTACAATAGCCCAATTATAGAAACAGCCCAAATGTCCATTGACTGATGAATGGATAAAGAAGATGTGGTGTACACACACACACACACACACACACACACACACACACACACTAGAGACATCTTTTATTTTGAGCAGTATGCTTTGCAAGCAGAAGGCTAAGTTGAGAGTCTGAACATTTTTGACAAACATTTGTGTGTGTGTGTGTGTGTGTGTGTGTGTGTGTGTGTGTTAATGATTTCAGTGCTGGTGAGCAAAATTTTCTTGTAAGAAATATCTTCCATACATTAATAAATAAATACAGTTTTCTAATACAAATATGTCTTTCATGCTTTTGGTCATGATATTTTAAAACTTCAGTGTTATTCTTCTAGGAGATTCAAGAAAAACCTATTAATCAGATTTTATGTTACTTACTGACAAACTCAAGCTTACCTGATACACCTCTTCCTGAACTTTTCAGAGAATTATAATGACATAGTAATTTGAAGTCTCAAAGTAATTAATGTCAAACCATTATTTCCTATTAAGATATCTTATCAAGTAACATTATGGCCTATAATTTCTCCATTAATTTTAACCAAGAGTGAATTAAAATTTTGGAAGGCTTATGTTTTCATTCTATAGGAAAGGTGTACACCAAATTTATAATAAAGACTGCCTCTGAGAAGTGAAGGATGCAGGAATAGAAGAATTAGGGATAGGTACCAAGGGGACTTCAACAGGGATACGTGTTTTTCAAAGGCAAAGTACCAG
This sequence comes from Panthera tigris, assembly GCF_018350195.1. NCBI lineage: Eukaryota > Metazoa > Chordata > Mammalia > Carnivora > Felidae > Panthera > Panthera tigris. Next base: position 54,793,503 of record NC_056667.1, on the reverse strand, counting down.
ATAACACTTGCACCAAGTGTGCTGGAGCAGGGCCCATTGGAGAAAACCCATGGAGATATTCCAAGGACCATGGTATACGTATAGAAAGAACCATGACTCCCGCTCACCTCCACATTGTTCGGCACCCACTGTGGCCTTACACAGCAAGAGAAGAACTTTGATCCTAGGGCTGTGCATGTTTTAAGTTAAATAATTTCTGAAACTCTGGCAGCCCCCTGATGTGTCCAAGGACCAGAATATTATTGTGATATGACACAGTAGGACATTGGCTCCTGCCCTGTCCTACCAACCAGGGTATGTGGTTTAGGGTAATATCAGCCTGATGCCTGGTGTAAACAGGGGTATAGGGTCCAAGCTTTGCAATGGTAACTTTGTGATGTAGCCAGCTGCCAACGGGACTTACCACCACCTTAGCATTATTGTTTGTTGAAGCACCACCTCCTCTTCTGGTGTGATGTGGTTGGTTGCTGGGGGTCTCAGTCTTGTGTCGAACAGAATTATAGTTTAAATACTTGGCAGAAGCTAATTCCAGTGGGACATTGCACAAAGTGACTTGTTTTGTTTTGTTTTGTTTTGTTTTCTGGAGGCAGCCTATGGAGAATCACTCCTGGATACTATTTCCATTCTTATGTTTCAGTATATAAATGTTTGCCATCTCTTTCTCTGTACTTTGGGTATTTACATATAGACTCTTCATTCATTCAACAAACATCTACTGAGTATGGACTATGTGACAGGGTCTGTTTTGGGTGCTAAGAATTTAACAGTGAATAAATTAGAGTGGTGATCTGCTGTGTTAGCCCAAGTGAAAGACTGAAGTAGAAAGAGATGGATTTGAGAAGCAGCTTGGCAACTGATTTTGTGTCAGGACCTGCAGAATGGGGAATGTCATCCTTAGTATAGGCTAAAAGACAGGACTGACTTATGTAATATGATCTAAGGTGTTTATAACTATTTAGAGTTTTGTAAAACTCTTTTATATACATTAGTTCATTCAACTCTTGAAATAATTTTTAGAAGTGGTTGTTGATATTTCTATTATGCATTCAAGGAAACTAAGATTCCCAGATATTAGTGACTTTTTTAAGATCACCTTTACTGTGAAAGGTGAGAAAATTCTGGTCTTCTGCTTCCAACTCCCAACTTTTCACAATATCTTTGTATTGTATTATATTATATTATATTATATTATATTATATTATATTATATTATATTATTTGTTGTTTCACGTTGTTTTTAAATATTATTTTCACCTAATCTGAAGGAATTACACGACTTTATTTTTCTTAAGTTAATTTACTTATTTTGAGAGAAACAGGTAAGGGGCAGAGAGACAGCGAGAGACAGAATCCCAAGCAGGCTCCATGCCATCAGTGTGGGCCTCAAACTCAGGAACTATGAGATCATGACCTGAGTCAACATCAAGAGTCAGATGCTTAACCAACTGAGCCACCCAGCGCCCCTATTGTTTCAAGTTTTTATTTAAATTCCAGGTGGTTAACATAGAGTGTAATATTAGTTTTATGTGTAGAATTTAATTCACAGCATCTTTCTTAAAAACTCACATACCGGGGCGCCTGGGTGGCCCAGTCGGTTGGGCGGCCGACTTCGGCTCAGGTCATGATCTCGCGGTCCGTGAGTTCGAGCCCCACGTCGGGCTCTGTGCTGACAGCTCGGAGCCTGGAGCCTGTTTCAGATTCTGTGTCTCCCTCTCTCTGACCCTCCCCCGTTCATGGTCTGTCTCTCTCTGTCTCAAAAATAAATAAACGTTAAAAAAACAAATTAAAAAAAACCTACCATCTTTGGTTTCATCCTCTTACAGATTATTATTTTACCCCTTTAGTGTAAGATTGTTATTATTAAATTAAATACAAAATCCACATTGGAATTCAGGTCTTCAGCTGTCTCTAAATCAAGCACTATAGGTCAGGAAAGAGTTTAAGATATCATTAAGATCACAAGTTATTTTACAGATGAGAAAACTGAGGTTTACATATTAAGGCTACACAGGAGCTGCCAAAATTGTCGCTTAACTGAATCCTTATTGTTGATCAAACTTCTTTAAAAGAGTCCTCCATTGGAAAAAGTAGGTTTATACTAGGAAGTAACCGTTACTATTTAAACTTACCTTGGTTTGTTTCCTTTTTACGATCTTATTGGATGCTCTTTATATGTATCACTAACTTATAAATTTCAAATAGCATTTTAAAGACTCCTTTACCTCTTAATTTATATTTTATTGCATTGTAATTGTTTCGCTTTTTCTTTTCAGGGAGATGTAATAGATATTTTGATTGGATCCAAGTCAAAACAACCAGGATAATTCATCATTACTAATACCTTCCCTTGTTGCTGTTTAAAGAAAAAGAAACAGTGTTTAATATCCAATAGTCCAATTTGTATGCAGTAAGCTGGGATTTTGATGTTAGAAAATGACATTTGATGTAGAACTTACATTTCAACTTAACATAAACTTAATAAACTTTTATTTCAGAGATATGTGATCTAGGCTTAATTGTAAGAGTTTTTTTGGGATTTTCTTAATGTTTTTAGTCATATTCCAAGTACATATAACCACATATGTGTACTTACAAAATCTCCAAATAGGTTAGAAAATTATTCCATTGGAAGCAAAACTTTGAAATTATTAGAATTACTTAAACCAAAATCTTTACAAGATGAAGTTTCATAGAATTTCAGGTCTGCTTTCCAAGATCTGTTTTCTAAAGTTTATGAATTATGCATGTGTTAGTGTTAGGAGAATACTGGATTTTCACACCCAACTTCATTTACGTTATATTTTTTATGTTTTCACACCCAACTTTAAATCAGAATTTTATCCTCTTAGATTTGCGAGCGGAAGCTATTGAACTTTGTTAGACTATCTGACAAGCAAACAACATGACAGCAAATGTCAAAATTGCATCGTTTAGCCAGCAGGCATCACACTCCCAATTCAGTGAGAAGAGTTAGTCTGGGACACATCAGGGCACCCTCCTCTGCACGCCCCAAATTGGCTCTGGGTTTTAAGCCCAGACTTAAGTGGGCCCAGAGAGAAAATAGAGAGTCCTTGATCTATAGTTGGCATCAGAATGTTATCTTATGAAGGGTTCTAGAGCTAGCTTGTAGAAATAGGAGAGTGGGAGGTAACAACTCCTCCAAACAGATTGCTAACAGCCTATTCCGTGCTGTTTGTTAGAACAAGTCCTGCGTTTTGTTAACCAAGGCCATAGGACAGTATGGCCTGTTTTATAAAGCATTCTAAGTGGAGAGGAGAGGCATCTGAAACTCACTAAAATCTCTGAAAAAAAAAAAAGTGTGTATAAAACTAAGAATGGAGTCTGTGCAACCGTAGAAACTGCCTTTTTTAAGTATCCACTTCTTTCCACCTTCTATTTCTTTGGAGCCATCCTTTACATAAAAGCAAGGTAATTATTGGGTGGAGTGAGAGCTTAGGTCAGGTAATAACAATAATAAGTTTCCTGCTGATGTAAACCATTGTGGTTCTTCTCTTTGTCCTTCTGAAAAGTTGGACTTCCCATAACACTCTGTACCAAAATAAAAACTTGATTCAACTGAAAAAATATGTTTCTTTGTGTTATGTATTTTTGACCTTTCAAACATTTTCGCATATTCTACCTTTGTTGCTCATCAAGCCTAAAAGAAAACTACTTTATTATCCTTAGACCCTGGGGAGCCAATCCGAAGCACTGAACCTATTTCATTCTACCCTTCTCATTCCTGAGCTTATAGACTCTCCCATACTTTTAGATTAGCAACCCAATTGACAGAGACTGATAATAACTTTATGTATGTGTTGTTTGTTTCTGCCAGCTGGGTGGAATGATGACTTAGAGCTAGAAACTGAATTTCAGAATATACATTTCTTGGTCACTGAGTTTCTGAATTGAGTTTCAGACCTGCTGTGCTAAATATTGGTGTGATTATTTGCTTGGTGTCTGCTCACCCCCCCCCACCCCAGACTGTGAGCTCTCTGATGGTAGGGACTATGTGTTTTGTTCACCCCTGTATCTTGAACACCTTGAACACTACCTTCACAGAGGAGTTATTGCAACAAATATTTGCTGAGTGAATGAGTGATCAAGTTAATGGGAGAAATGTTGGCTTCATGCATACCCCATATTAAAACATGATCTAATATTTTAAGTGTGATTTCCTTAGTATCCTGCAAAATTATTTTAACATCACCAAGGGTAAAGTATTTTTAACAGTGGAAAACATAGAACACACAATCAAATGGAACATACAATCAGCTTCGCAAATCAGCTAAACATAGGTCATCATTTTCTTTGTTCTCTAACAATATAAAATCAATTTCCTCCCTCACGACAAAAAGTAAAAACAGATTTATGATCACTTTCTTTAGGTGAACATTGCTGCTGCTTTTGAGATTGTGTTCCACTGACTGGTGGAGTTTACCTCCAACATAAAGCACTTAACATGATGCCTGGCACAAAGTAGGTAGTTCTCATTCTGATTATCCCACACGCATCCCTACTTCTTGGTCTGAGAACTTCTTTGCCCTTTGCAGCTGGCTAAGTCCTTGCCAAGGCCCCACTCCTGCAAAAGCTACACACTGCTAATGACCTCATTTGTTCCTTTATATATTTGGGCTTTGTGTCTGGTTTGTTCATGATTTACTACAATGTTCAAGTCTACCCTCAAATCCACAGAACATTTACTAGGCTATTAGGCTTCATTTGCTTAGGTTGGCATACTCAGTGGGTGATAAAACTAAAAGGCTAACAGTTTACATGAAACTAATTCCTCGGTTAAATAGAAAGCAGAACATGTCCATCATGTGGAACATATAAAACATGGTTATGAATCATCAAAATAAGCACTGCCTTTTCTAAAGTGATGAAATATTTGTGTAGCATCCAGAACAACTCATGAAAAAATGTACTCTCACCATGTCTGTATTTCTCTGAATACTCAACTATTGACAGATAGAGTCCTATTATACCAGAAAGGAAAAAGTATTCCGGGATATTTTAGGGATCTTACATCATACCTCACTGACAACTTTATTGAATTTTTCAAGTTATTATATATACTTAAATTATTTATTGAGTTTTTAAAGTTTATTTATTTATTTTGAAAGAGAGAGAAAGAGACAGAGTGTGCAAGCAGGGGAAGGGCAGAGAAAGAGCGAGAGAGAATCCTAAGCAAGCTCTGTGCTGCCAGCGTGGAGCCCAATGCGGGGCTGAAACTCATGAGCTGTGACATCATGACCTGAGCCGAGATCAAGAGTCAAACGCTTAATTGACTGAGACACCCAGGCACCCCTATTTATTGAGTTTTTAAGTAAATTTCTAAAAGCCCCAAGTAACGACAAAAATATAATAATAGCTTCTTTGTCCATATAAAATTAAGCTTCAAATATCAATGTTTTCTAAGATTATTAAAAACATTTTTAGCTGCTCCTTTAAATTCCTACTGATAGAACACTTAAAAATTACTAAAGTGAGTAGTAAAGTTTTATCCATAAAGTTATGCAAAAACTTATCTAGATGAATGATATTTCAATACCCATTCTACAGATATTTGTGAGTAGAAGTTAACTGGTTTTAAAGAGTGGGGAAAGGGGTTTCAGGTGAAGAAAACAGCAGATGCAAAGGCCTGAAGAGACAGAGCATGGACTTTCCACAAACGGTAAGGTTTTCAGTAGAGCTGGACCGTTGAGGGATTGAGGGCCTGTAAAGGTAGACACTGGCCACCTCATAAAAGGCCTTGTAGGCTATGTTAAGAAAATTTGGACTTTTTTTTAAAAAAAAATTTTTTTTAACATTTATTTATTTTTGATACAGAGAGCATGAACGGGAGGGTCAGAGAAAGACAGAGACACAGAATCTGAAACAGGCTCCAGGCTCTGAGCTGTCAGCACAGAGCCCGACGCGGGGCTCGAACCCATGGACCGCGAGATCATGACCTGAGCCGAAGTCGGATGCCCAACCGACTGAGCCACCCAGGCGCCCCAGGAAACTTGGATTTCTTCTTGAGGAAAACGGAAAGCCGTTGAAGAGTTTTCAAAGTGGGTAAGAAAATAAGCACGTTTAGAAAGATCATTTTGGCAGCAGTGTAAACCATGGCTTGATGAAAGATACGGAGCCAAATGAAAGACTGTTGCAGTCTCTAAATCAAAGTTGAGATCACGGCAGAGGGGATAAAGAGGAATGAGTGGATCACAGAGAAAGTCAGAAGTAGAATCTGAGACTTGATGACTTAATGGATGTGTATGCACAAAAGAGGTTTTAGGCAAGGAAGAGAGGGAGAATGAGGAGTTAGGAATGACTCCCAAGGATAGCTGGATGAACGTGGTGCCTCACAATGAAAACACCCTCTAGAAGCAAGAAGTATGAATAAAAATCAATCAGCATTTGCTAACAAATTTGTAGAGTGATTTTATAATCATCATTATCATAAAATAACTGTATGTGGTACACTTTATAATTTATCAGTGCTATAATTAACATTGCTTCATTCGATCCTGTGATATTTTTCCATGTTACAAATTAGAAAATCAAATTACAGTTTAAATTACCTTCTCAAGCTCTCGTAGCTGGAAGCTACAGTACCAGTATTAAAACTCTAGTGTTCTAACATCAAAGCCACTATGACACAGTATAACATTTGGTAGAATTATGGTTCTTGTCATTACTATGAATGATCAATCTATTGAAAGTTCCTTTTGTTCTAGAGACTCTGACAGTACTCTGCATAATTTAATCCTGACAACCACCCTAATAAAGTCAGCATTATTATCTCTATTTTACAAGTGAAGAAACTGAGATTCAGAGACATTGAGTATTTAAGGTCACATAGATATTAAATGGCAGAACTGAAATCTGATTTTCCAAATCTGAATGCCACAGACAGTACTTACAACTCATGCCAACCTGCTCTAACACCATGTATTAGATGTTCTTGTGACCATAGTTCCTCGATAAGCAATTTATAGATGAAACATACGTTTACTCAATCCATTGGTTGTTAATTTGGATTTTTGGTTCATGTTAATTGTGGATCTTCATATTATCAATCATATTGAACACATGGTAATTAATTCCAGCTGTTAAGTCCAGATAACTGATCTTACTTTGCTTTGGTCTAAAAACTTGGATCATATAAACATTCTCTACATCTATAAGAATGTAAATAACTTTGGGATAATTATACTAGTGAGAATAAATCAGATTACGTTGCCACAGCCAATAATTGCCAAATCTCAGCGACTTTAAATGGTGAGAATTTACTTCTCGTGTACATTACATGTTCATTACAGGTGAGCAGGTGGTCTCATTTTATATTTTTTTGACCAGAGACCAGGTTCCATCAAGAATGATGTCGGTCATCAAGGTGGAAGAGAGGGAGGACTGAGGAATCATGCACCAATACTTAAATGCCAGGTAAAAGTGGCATATGTTACTTCCAATCACCTTTTATTTGCCAAAGTATGTCACATGGCCACATCCAATTTTAAAGAACAGGGAAATAGAATCCCACCATGTGCCTGGGAGGAAGAGAGCTGGAAATCTATCTCCCCTAGAAATTCACAACTATTCCAAATATTAGTCAACTTCATGGTGAAAGATCTTCGGGGGTTGAGTAAGTTTGGGAAATATTGAATTCAACAAATTAAAGAAGTTTCCTAACTATAAGTCTTCCCTGAGCCCGTATATATAACATGCATTATTAATCTACAAAAAAAGGGACCATTACTATAGGATTTTTTTTTCCAAAGACCATCTTCAAAGACTCATGTCCTAAAGACAATACTTTCAGAAATAGTACTCTAAGGTTCTGCTTTTAGAATGTATTTGTGGAAAGAGGAGAGGAATGAAGAAGGAGAGGAAAGAATGAAGGAAGGAAAGAAAAAGAGCAGAGCAGTGCAAAATTTTTGGATAGTTTTGAGATCAAGAGTTATACATAAAAGCCTTCCATAGTAGCTAGTTGCAGCCAAAAAATGCATTTCTGATCTCTTGCATAGCACATTAATTTATTGAGCATCTGTTAAACATCATATATTATCCTACATAAAGCATGTAATATAATGCAGATTAGTATCTCCTCACAGATGAAGAAACTAAACTCAGAGAAGACAATTACGTATTTAAAGCCACACAGATAGTAAACTGAGCTGCAGACTAGATGAGAAGGAAAAGTCTTGTCAACCTCCAAATAGAAAGGATTAAATGCTCTAGTCAGAGGTACAAGAAACAAACTCTTTTTGGTCAAAAGATAGAAAGATTCATTTTCATTTTGGTTATCTTCTCTGGTTGTACCTTGAGTTACGTGCAAGGAGTGATATTTGAAGGCCTGAATGAAGAGCTTTGAATGCCAGGCTGTTTGGATTTTATTCTCTGGGTAATGCTGAGCCATAGAAAGGTTTTGGGTCAGGAGTAAAGGAATCAGATAATCATAAGAAGACTTAGCATTTCAAGTTCAAGGGAGCCCTAGGTAATTGAGTCCAACTCTCTCGATTCACAAATGGCAAAAGTAAAGCCCTCAAAATGGAAACGCCACAACTAGGGCTTTCATTATTGGCATTAGCTTTTTATCTGGGAACGCGACCTGATTAGTTTGCCTCCCTTTGGTCTCAGGCTGAGCTCAGGTCCCACTGGCCTTGCATTTGCATCCCAAATTAACGTAAACCCTGATGAGGTCTTAACAGCTGGCAGAAGAGACTATTTTGAGCCCAGGGGGATAAAGTGGGGATGGTAGCAGAGTTCAGAGGTACCTGAGTGCAACTGACATCTAGGATAGGGATCATCCCTTGGCTGAATATTTCTCTCCTGGGTTGTACAGAAGCCCAGCCCATAGCTACTGATCACAAGTTTATGGCATTATCAAGATGGGCAGTATAAATCTCCAAAGAAGGGAAGAAGTTGGTAATAAATGGCTAAATAATTGCTGATGTTGTGGGTGTGCTAGACTTGGTCATGCAGATGCCCCTCTGGAGTTGATAAATGACAGATTCACCTGCCATATTGACCTATGAAAAGATAAGGTAGCTCTGTCTGATGTCAAAACCATTCCTGCACATTATGCACCTTTCTTAGCAAAATGACTCCCCTCCTACCTCCCAGTTGTGTGAGCCAGAGACCTAAGTACCATTTTTGGCCTCCTTATCCCTGATATCTAATTTGTACCAAGCCCTCCTAGTTTTTGAATACTGCCATCTGCCCCATCCTTTCTGCAATGACTTTAGTTGAGAGCACATCATATCTCATCTAAATTATTGCCAAAGCCTTTTTTGTTTGTTTCTCCTCCCTCAAATCTTACTCCCCTTAATCCACTCTCCCTACTGCAGCCAGAGAGATTGAGAAAGCAACAATTCTTTGAAGTAATATATTTATTTTTCAGAGTCAGAAATGCTTTCAATCAGAGCATTGATTTTCTTATTCTGTTTTCTGGCTTCCCTGCAGAAAAATGGCAATGCCACAAGAAGTATGGGTGATATGATCTTGATCACTGGCTGAACGGATTTTTTTTCCAACCAGAGATCACACAAGAGGAATCAATTTAAAAGATTAGTTTTCAATTTGCTAAAAAGTGAGTCAACAACTCTTTAAGATCTGAAACGCCAGCTTTTCTAGTTTAGGTAAGAGCTTTGCCAGAATGAGCACTTTCAGAAAGTTTACAAGAGAAATTTCATTATTTAGCTCATTGGGAGTTTATGTATTCAGGTTTCTGTTATAAAAAATATGTATTGATTAATGCATGCCTAAGTCATGGGGTGAAGGATAACAAGGAAGATTCTAGTCAGAGAACTTCCCCTGTATTCTAAAGGAAAGTTATGTTTTCTAGTCCATCCCAACGGTGAGGGAAGAAGATAAATGTTTATATTGTCAAGCAGGACATGTGTTATCTCATTAGTTTTAAGAAGCAGTTATTGGGGCACCTGGGTGGCTCAGTTGATTAAGCGTCTGACTTCAGCTCAGGTCATGATCTCGTAGTCCATGAGTTCAAGCCCTGCATTGGGCTCTGTGCTGACAGCTCAGAGCCTGGAGCCTGTTTCAGATTCTGGGTCTCCTTCTCTCTGACCCTCCCCTGTTCATGCTCTGTCTCTCTGTGTCTCAAAAATAAATAAATGTTAAAAAAAGAAATTAAAAAAAAGAAGCAGTTACTATCACAATTTTACAGAGAAGAATTCTTGGAGAGGTTAAATATTTTGGTTAAGATTCTAGATCATCTAAGTGGGATACGAAGATTCAAATTCAAAACACAAGAATGCAAAATTTAAAAAATTTTTTTAAACGTTTATTTTTGAGAGACAGAGTGAGAGCGGAAGAGGGGCAGAGAGAGAGAGAGAGGGAGACAGAATCTGAATCAGGCTTCAGGCTCAGAGCTGTCAGCACGGAGCCCAATGCAGGGCTTGAACTCAGGAACTGTGAGATCATGACCTGAGCCAAAGTCAGAAGCTTAACTGGCTGACCCATCCAGGTGCCCCAAACACAAATTCTTAAGTTAGTTTTCTCATGGCTTTGAGAAGGTATTGCTTTTGATACTGAAAAACTCTTACAAGATAGGTTTTCACACTCTAAAGATATGCTTATCAAAGTTTAAAGGGTTTAAAACTTGCTCCATGTCACTTAGTAAGTGACAAGGCTGACATTGAAAGTCTTACTTGGCTACTTCCAAAGCTTGTGTTTTTCCAGATGTCTTCCAAGAGAGCATCCTGTTTGTTGTCTCATGGATGCCGCTAATGGTAAGTGATGGTGTTCAGAAGTGACTGAATAACTAGCAATAATCATAAAGGCACATTATCAAAACTTCACAGTGTAACCTATGTGCCTTGCAAATATTGTTAAAACGAGATTCTGACCAATAAAATGTGAGGAAAGCTAGTATAAATTGGACAAGTGTGAAGGTAAGTTCAAAACTTGATTTGGCAATATTCACCACGTCAGATTCTTATTCAGCAAGACAAAGGGCTCCATTTTGACTTTTGTTTCTATTTTCTGTCCTTCTTGCCATCTCAGAAGTGACGCTTGAGGAGTCTATAGAAGCTCTGTGGACTAGAGTACATAAAAGCAGTCATCTATACCTGTGCTGGCCCCAGGTAGAGAAGGCACCCGGAAGGAATCCCTCAAAGTCAAGGTAACATTAACTCATGTGACTTCTTCATTTATTTTTTTTCCCCAGGCTTGTTCTAGTATGTCTCTAATTACTGCTAAGCCACTTCTACATCAGTTTCAGGGGTTAATTATCAAAATAAATTGAATTTGGCTTGGGAAAGACGTGAGCTTGCTACCTTTCAGACAGTAAAGACCTTGTTTTCTTTAGTCTCCAGCTTGAAGTCATTTGATTGCATAACTACTTTGATGATCTCAACATCTATGGCAGGTGCTATGGGGAATAGAAGCATGTGATGCTAAGGGACATGTTGAAGTAGCATGGATAATTTCATACATGGACAATTACAAAATATAATAAGTTGGAATTAAGGCAGGTGCTAAATAAGGATGCAAGGAAGGAATCTGTTATTGAGCACTTACTAAGTGCCAGATAGTTTCATGTACAACATTTCATTCAGTCTGACGATAAGCATCCTGTGAAGTAATATTGCCACAATTTACCATTTTACTGGAACAAAGTTGTTCACCCAGCTGGTAGGTAGTGTGGCTAGGGAGCAAACCAAGTCTATCTGGCTTCGAGAGCTGAGGTCTTTGTTTATACTGTGTCTCAGATGGGAAAAAGAAGATCGTGAACTGCTGTAATAAATGATAGAGGCAGTGGTGTTTGATGGAGGCCCTAAAGGATGTATAGGATTTGGGGAGTTATGGCAAGTAGGGTGAAGTGAAATTCTAGTGGGAATTCTAGTAGGAATTGTTTGCTCAGAATGAACAAAGGTGGGAATGAACCTAACTAACATGTTTCAGGAATACTGAGGGGACTGATTTCACTGCTTTTCTTCATTAAAAAAAAAATGTTTATTCATTTACTTTGAGAGAGCGCGTGCATCCATGCGCGCCCGTGCGAGTGGGAGAGGGGCTGAGATTGGGAGAGAGAGAATCCCAAGCAGGCTCTGCATTGTCAACGCAGAGCCCACGGTGAGGCTTGATCTCACCAACTGTGAGATTATGACCTGGGCTGAAATCCAGAGTCAGATGCTTAACGGACCAAGCCACCTAGGCACCCCTCTTCATTTTTCAATTCAAGATGTTTAACTGGAATTCTTTCTGCTAATCCCATATTAAAGTATGAGGTAGAATTTATTTAAGGTTCTATTTTAATAATTAACTGTGTTGGTTATGTCTTACAATAAAAAGTTAAAACAGGAAAATGTGATCACATAATGAATGTCATAACCACACATATGAATGTAAAAGTTTCAATGCAGTTGCAAATGACTTTGGTAAACGAAAATATTTTAGCAAATGACCCACGGTTTTTATATTTTGTTGGGCTAATTTCTTGAAAAATTATGAACTCATCACTCCCACATTGAGTGGGAGTTACATAGTTACTAGATGTTAGCAGATATAATAAGTGCTTTTAATCTCAAGAGAGTAAGCCTAATTTACCAGACTTAGCATAATTTATCCATCTCTGGATTAGCAAGCCAAAATGCACTAGAAAGAATGCATTTGGAATATCTATGAAACACATCGGGCAATTGAACGGATGTTTGTGCAAGGCTCTGTTTTAACACCACTGACATCAGAATACAGTTTGTTTAATCTTTCACAGAGTACTTTTCGGAGTATTTTCTCATATATTATTTATTCAATCCATTCCTGGCTTATTAACCAGCATTCATTCATGTAAGTTTTCTTGGAGCTTGCCAGTGTGCTAAGGTGCTGATAAATAAATTGGAACGTAGTTAAATTGAAGGAGGACTTTGGGAACAACACCCTAATAACAGAGGGAACCACTTTTGGTTTTCAGACATAGAGGTTTAAATCTCTCCACTTCCTTCCTTACTGATCAACTTTGCAAGGCATACACAAGGGTTATTTTTGTTTGTGTGTTTTTTATTTATAGCATGTAACAAATACCTTGGAGGCTGCTGGTCATGGAGCAGTGGGAGCCCTTACAACAGAAGGTGAACAGGTGAACTTGGACTTGGCTCCTCATTGGCTGCAGGACACAGGTTGTTGTCACTCCTTCTCTCCGTTCTGATGTTTCCTCTCCTGCAGATCCAGGAAGGTGGAGATGACTAAGTTCTCCCCAGAATGTCTAATCTTTCTTTTTTTTTTTAATTTTTTTTTCAACGTTTTTTATTTTTGGGACAGAGAGAGACAGAGCATGAACGGGGGAGGGGCAGAGAGAGAGGGAGACACAGAATCGGAAACAGGCTCCAGGCTCCGAGCCATCAGCCCAGAGCCTGACGCGGGGCTCGAACTCACGGACCGCGAGATCGTGACCTGGCTGAAGTCGGACGCTTAACCGACTGCGCCACCCAGGCGCCCCTGGAATGTCTAATCTTTCTGAAGCCAGACCGACATTTAAAGAAAATGATGTGCAGGACTCAATTTCCTTTAAAAACACCCAATGCACGTCCCCAAGTGCAGAACTTGGCTACAACCTTCCTTCTTTGTCGAACTCTCTTCCGTACAGCTGAGAGAAGAAACTACTTCTAACTTCCAGATAAGCACGAATGAAGTTTGGGAGGAAAGCCTGGCGCAACACTTTCCGCAGGTGGATTCCTCAGGAGAGAAAAGACTTCAGGATGAACAGCTGGCCAAGGGCTTTGGGGCTCAAAGAAGCTTTGGGGCTCTTGTCAGGACAAGACTTACAGACATTGTGTTGCACTGATGGCTGTTCCGTGACTGATTTGCCCGCTCTTTGTTAAGACAAGAGCAGATGCCCGATGAAGGTAGAGCTTTGAGCATGCGCTTAATCATGGTGTTTTACTGCTCAGTACAACACTTGCATTGTGTTATGAAAATAATGGCTTTGGGCTAGGCAATCTTTCTTTCCTAAAAGTTGTGGATCAATAGTTAAAACCACAATGAAGTGTATTTTCTCTCTTTGCCAAAGTGAATGCACTGTTCTTTTCAAATTTTAACTAATCTTTTGAAATTTTAAATGCTGTGCAAAATTGCAGTTAAAATGCCATAAACCAAGCTCACTGTGATTTTCTTCTTGTAAAAAATTTTAAAATAACTTTAAAACAGTAAGCAGATTATGCTGATGGTAGGAAAATGTTTAAAAAAATAAGCATAAAAAGAAAATAAAAATCAACTCTTACCTCATCATCCAGAAATAACTATCCACTCTTAACTTTTGGGTTGCTGTATATTATTAACTGAGAATTTAAACATTGTTTCGTGGTCAAGTATAAGAATCTAAACAAAGTACTTTTTCTCAAAACATCTTTAAGTGCTCAAAAAATGTTTCCTAATATGCAGCCCTCTACTTGAGGATAGCTGGAGACATATGTGTATCAGTTAGATCTCCCTAAAACCCAGAGAATATTTGAGTAATGAGCTCCTTCCTATAGTCTGGGCTACTTTGGTTTTGCCTTCCTACTGCTGAGATAAAAGGACATTGTGTTGGGGCACCTGGGTGGCTCAGTCGGTTGAACCTGCGACTTCCGCTCAGGTCATCAGGTCATGATCTGACAGTTGGTGAGTTGGAGCCTTGCATCAGGCTCGCTGCTGTCAGCTCAGAGCCTTGAACCTGCTTAGGATTCTGTGTGTCTCTTTCTCTCTCTCTGCCCCCCTCCTTATGTTCTCTCTCTCTCTCTCTCAAAAGATAAATAAAAATAAACATTTTTTTAAAAAAGGACATTGTATTCTCCTTCTAGAAATTAAGAAACTGAGACCTGTATAGCCAAATCTCGTGACACAATTGGATGTTTTTACAAAGTAAGGAAATCACAAAACTATGTTTTCATTTCTAACTCTGACATTCAACTCCCCAGTGGTTTGTAACAATACACTCTCTGTTCATCTGTGGTGCTGGTCTTATTACTACTACAGTCTGTATTTGAAATCCATCTACTACATTCTGGGCACTTAAACTGTGTCAAAGCCTTGTGCATGGCATTTAAACATTTTAACACATTTGTTGCAGGAAACCTATGAGTGTGGACAGTACACTTCATCACCGTTTTGCAGATAAAGAAACTAAAGCTCAGTGGAATCAGGTAAACATGTCCTAAGTCACAGACAGCTAAGGAGGGTGGTGTTACTGGATTCAAACTTAGGCTGCTTAGCACGAAGGCAGTCACATCAAACTGTACTGGTAGTCAATGTATTCTTCACCACCAGGAACTCCCCAGGTATTTTTGTTCGTTTGGTTTTTGGTTTTGCGATGTGTGCGTGTGTGTGTGTGTGTGTGTGTCACTGGAAGAATGTCCATTGATGAAGTGGTGAAAATCATATTAAGTCTCAGTCTTTGAATACATGCCTTTTCAATACGGGTGGGTGTGAAATGGGGAGACTGCATGAAGTGCTTTTGCAGCATACTGGAGTGTGATGGTGATCTCATGGTAAAGCACTTACCTGACTGAATTGTGAACTTAAACTAGCTGCTTTTCCCGTGAAGCATCTTTTTTTTTTTTTTTTAAGAAAGACTGAAAAACTGTAGTTATTCAGATATGGTATTTGAAATTAAACAAAAAATGTGAAAATGAACAAAATGAGCCTCACTTCAAGAAAAACAATTGACAATATTTGTTGCTGATGATAAAATTCAAGCTTCCAAGCAATTTTAAGAAACTTTTATCCTCTACCATGGGCACCAGTGGTGATATTAATGAATTTTACTTTTTGATATCGTGTAGTGAAATGCGTTAACATTTGGGAGATCTGCATAACTCAGTGAACCAATATTTTCCAAATGATGGATGCATGATATTACAAAATCATGAGTGGGGAAAAGACCCATTTAATGTGCAAAATAAAGATTTTAATCTAACAGTACAAAAATTCATTGATGTGATTTCAGATTCTACATTGCAACTAACCTTTAATAAACAGCTACTTGTCAAGTTTTGATATAATATTAAAAAAGAATATCAAAATGATCTAAAAAGATAATTTCATTAAATAAAATTGAAATCATCTTAAATTAATGAAACAAAATAGTCTTTTAAAATAACCTTCCCTTTTTCAACTAAATATCTGGATTTTCTGTGAGTCTGGACTTTTCTTTTCATATATTCAATCAACATAACACACAGTAACAGACTGAATGCACAAGCTGATAATGAGAATTGTGCTGTATTTTATAAAGGCAGTCCTTAGAGACTTGTAAAAATATAAACCAGGACCACTCTTCAACATATGTATTTTGTTTTGTGAAAATAGATATTTTTCATAAAATGTTATTGTGTTAATATGTGGTAGGTTTATTATTTTTAAATGAGTTAATAAATATTTTTAAGTTTCTGTTTTAAATTCCAGTATGATAAATCTGGATAAATTCAACCCACATAAACAAAAGCCCTTTGAAGTTCTTAATAATTTTTAAGAGTATAAAGAGTTCTGAGACCAAAAAGTTTGAGAGTTCCTATTCTAGAACATGTATGTTTTTAGACTTCATCAATAGATATTCAAGTTGTTTGCAGTAGTTGCCATTATAAATAAAGATGAAGTAAACAGCCTTGTTCATGTACCCTTACATACTGACACTTTTACTTTAATGGGATAGCTTATCAAGTTGCTAAGAAAAAAGGCATGTTTATTTTTTCAGTATATTTGTAGTAGTTACTATTTAATTGATATATACTTATAGTTATTTAAAATGTATCTATATAATTTACATGGAGAAACAAAAAAGAAAAATGAGACCTACTCTCTTCACTTAAATAAATCCCATAGTCAGGATGGGTGAAAAATACATGTATCAAGTTAGGAAATGCAAATAATCCAGAGAAGTGTGAAATAAAACAAAACTTCATTGCCTTCCATTTGGTTCTAAAGTAATAGTATAACCCTTATTAAGAGTTTCTTATAATTTCTGCCAGAAAAGAAATGTTAAGATTGAATTTATATAGTATAGCTACAAATATAGATAGCTTGCTCTATATCTGTGTCTATCTCTCATCTATCTACCTACCTATCTGCCTATTAATCTATCTATAGCAGAGATTTTTAGCTGTCCTCCAAAATTTCTCCTCTTCCTTTTGGTCACACAGCTAGACTACATCTCAGTCTCCTTTGCAGGTATATGTGGTCACGTGACTAATTTTGGCCAATTAAATGTGAGTAGTAGTGATATGTGCCACTCCAAGACTAGCCCTTAAAATCATTCATACTATTCCTCAACTTAGCAAGTAATAGCCTTTGAGTTATTTTATGTATTTACATTTAAAATTTTTTTCATTTTATTTTCTTTTTTTTTGAGAAAGTATGCAAGCAGGGGAGAGGGAGAGAGAGAATCCACCCAGCATGGAGCCCCACATGGGGCCAATCTTGTGATCATGATCATGAGATCATGACCTAAGCTGAAATCAAGAGTCAGGCGCTTAACCAAATGAACCACCCAGGCACCCAGTTGTTTGATGTTTGATTCTTTTTTTTTTTTTTACAGGAATTAACCTACTCTAATACAATACCTATTGAGCTTATCATACTATTTAAAAAAGTTTTTTTAATGTTTATTTACTTTTGAGAGACACACAGAGCGCAAGCAGGGGAGGGGCAGAGAGAGAGGGAGACACAGAATCTGAAGCAGGCTCCAGGCTCTGGGCTGTCAGCACAGAGCCCGACACAGGGCTAGAACCCACAAACCGTGAGATCATGACCTGACCCTTAACTAAGCCACCCAGGTGCCCCTATCATACTATTTTACACAGAAAGTGACTACCATACTACTTCCATCCTGTTGTTGTATGTAATATATCTTGGAGATATTTCAGTAACATTTTGGTATGTGTATTTTAAATTTAAAAACATATATGAAGAGGGCCACGTGGGTGGTTCAGTCAGTTAAGCGTCCAACTTCGGCTCAGGTCATGATCTCGCAGTTTGTGGGTTCCAGCCCCGCATCAGGCTCTGTGCTGACAGTTCAGAGCCTGGAGCCTGCTTTGGATTCTGTGTCTCCCTCTCTCTCTCTGTTCCTCCCCCGCTCACACTCTGTCTCTATCTCTATTTCTCAAAAATAAATAAATATTAAAAAAATAAAAAAAAAACATATACCAAGAGATTACCATTTAAAAAGTTTGTATTAATCCATATTCCTACAAGAAATTTGTGTGAGTACATATTTCTCTATATCCTCACCTATTCATAGTGTTACTGCACTTGCTAAAAATTTGCAATTCTTAAAGGTGAAATACTGAATATCATTTTTTACTTTATTGGCATTATCATGGCTATGGTCACCTTTGGATTTATTGGACATTTGTATTTTCTCTTCTGTAAATTAGTCTGTTTCTGTGCTTTGCCCATTTTTAAATGTATTTATAATAGTTTTCTTGTTACTTTTCAAGGTTCTTTAATATTAAGGATACTAACTTTTTGAATGTTATCTGAGAAAAATATGTTCCCCCTCTTTGGTATGTCTTGACTTCAGTTAGTCTTTTGTCAATATCTGTCTTTTATAGTTTCTGTATTTTCTGCTTTGCTTAGGAATATCCCCCTTAGTGCGAGGTTGTAAAGGAATTCTACTATGTTTTATTCTGATAATTTTGTTTTATATCTTTTGCATTTAAATTTAACCCACATTAGGGGTGCCTGGGTGGCTCAGTTGGTTAGGCGTCCTGCTTGTTATAGGCTCAGGTCATGATCTCATGGTTGGTGAGTTTGAGCCCCTGGTTGGCTCCATGCTAATAGCACAGAGCTTACTTGGGATTCTCTCTCTCTCTCTCTCTGCCCCTCCCTCGCAAATGCACAAGTGCTCTCTCTCTCAAAATAAATAAATACGTTTTAAAAAAGTAAATTTAACCCACATTACACTTATTTTTGTATAGAGTGAAGTGTTTAATTTTA
Source organism: Panthera tigris (assembly GCF_018350195.1). Lineage (NCBI taxonomy): Eukaryota > Metazoa > Chordata > Mammalia > Carnivora > Felidae > Panthera > Panthera tigris. The sequence continues at coordinate 54,774,592 of NC_056667.1, read as the reverse complement.
ATTTTCTTCCAAAGGGACAGAAAATTTTTCCTGCATTATTTATTAAATGAACCATCTTTTGTCCATGGAAATTTCATGTCACTTTAGTCATATGTTTTTTTCATTACATTTGGAACTATTATAGGGCCTTTATTGTGTTCACTTCTCTACTTATTGTGAACTAGCCACATACTACTTTGATTTCAGTAATTTTATGGGAAATTTTAATATCTTTTAAGAAAAGCTGTCCATCATTATAGACTAGGTTTCTGGGGGGAATTTTTATGGCTATTATGAAACATAGATTCTTCCATATGGATTTTATAATTATGTTATTTTGTTCCCCAAAAACTTTATTGGAATTACAACTTGAATTGCATTGCATTTATACTAATGAAGGACATATCATATTCTATGATATTAAGAATTCCTATCCAAAATATGTTTCTATAATAATGTAGCATTTTATTCCTTTTAATAACTTTTTGTAATGTTAATTATGTACATCTTGCACCTTTTTATATTACCTTTTTATTTGCCACTTTTATTTGCCACTGTGAATGAGAAATTTCCCCCATGTTCGTTTCTAAATCTTATTGTGGTACAAAGAAAAATCTTGATTTTTGTACATTCATCTTTTCTCCAGAGCCTTGTCCAGTTATTTTATTAAATTTAATGGCTGCTTTGCTAGTTTATCTTGGGCTTTCTAGGTATACAGTATTATCATCTGGTAATAAAAAGGTAATTTTATCTCTTCCAATATTTATTGCTTCATATTCTTCATGCAGCAATGCTTTATTGAGATTAATGCCAGGCATTGTTGTGGATTCTATGGATACAACTGTGAATAAAACAGATGAATAAAGTGTATATTCTAGTGGAAGGCAGACATAAACAATAGAAATATTAAATAATGACTGATGCTGAGGAGAAAAGAAAGTATGGGAGGGGGATAGGAAGGTTTGGTGGTGGAGTGGATTTGAGACAAGGTGGCTAGAGAGAGCCTTACAGGGAGGGGAACCACTCAAGAATTCTCAACAACAGTGATGATAGTAAGCATCTCTTTCATGTTCCTAATTTTAATGGAAATGGCTTTAACATTTCAGTACTCAGTATGATGTTTGCTGTTTAAAATATTTTTAAAAATAAATAGTAAAGCAATAGTCTTTACATTATATATGTATATATATTATTGGCCATCTTAAGAGTGTTATTCTATTATATATTGCTTAAGAATTTATTTTGTTATAAGCAGCTTCTCGATTTTATCAAATACCTATTTAACTTCATCATATATTTTTCTCTTTTGTTAAAATGAAGAATTACTTTGATAGCCTTCCTTATGTTGAGATTTCTCTGCATCCTCAGAATAAATCTGATTATGGTGTAATATTCTTTACTTTGATATGTTGTATATCAGAAGAACTGAATGTGTTTTTTTTATTTATTTGTGGCTTTTATTTGTTAATTCAATCTGATAAGAAAATGAAGCAAATTCATGTTTAATGAGTGACATGATATACTTGATTATATTCTATATAATCTAGTATTTATTTTAATATTTTTGTTTGCATTTCTCACTTATTAATTTAGAAATGTTATTGTCTTTTTCTATGTCATTGCTGGTTACTTTCCACTTTCTGCTAGATATATTAAAATTTCAACTTCCTTATTATGATTCTAATTCTCTTCCTCCACTAAGATGAACCCTTTAGAACAAAGGTGGTCAAACTATGGCCCATGGGCCAAATATGCCCTATCATCTGATTTTGTATGGCTTACGTACTACAAGGGTTTTTACTTTGAAAATAGTTGGAAAAAGTCAAAAGAAGAGTAACTTCATGATACATGAGAAATATAGAAAATTAAACTTTCAGTTACACAAATAAAGTTTTATTGGAACACAGCACACTTACATGGTTATTTACTGTCCATGGCTGCGTTTGTGTTTCCATGGCAGAGTTAAGTAGTCAAGTGGGAGACCATATGGTCTACAAAGTTGAAAATATTTACTATCTGGCCCCTTATTGTTTTCTGACCTATGCTTAAGGACATTTCCTAATTGTCTAATTTTCTCAGGTTGACCCAACTCTCTAGAGTGAGTCCTTAGAAGACTTTTATTTATGTTTATGAACAAGGATGCAAGTAAGCAACTTAGCTGTATTTTTAATTTTTTAGCTCTCCTACCAAAGTAAAGTTATTGTTATAGAATAAATTTTCTTTAAAAAATATAATGTATTTTTATAATTAACTAACAACATACAGTTTATTTTTCTCTGAAATGAAATAATGGCTAAGCTTAATATTTCTCATATGAACTTTAAAAATGATTTCCAGCACCCCCTGCACAAATCAGGCTGGATATTCTGTTCTTTTGGTATTTAGATGATCCACCCTCATGGTTTGTGGGAAGCAACAATTTTCCTTTTATGACTACAAATGTAAAGTGAAACTTAGTGTTTCCCATACTGGTTATACTGGTTCCTTGCCTTGCTAAGTAGGGAAACAGCCTAGTGGGTGGGTGGAGAACCACAAGTTTCAAGTTGTGTCCTGCACTAGGGGGAAGAAAAAGTTGTGTACTGTAGTTAAACTGTGATGAAAGCTACCGAGGAGAAATTACAGGCAACTTTAATCAGATACTTAACATATTTAAGCCTCAATAAACCTTATAGTCGTGTTCTAGTATGTGTTCACGCATGTGAAGAAGGGAAGAGAACATATGAGATCAAATGGACACTAAGACAGGAAAAAACAAGTAGTAATAAGCAAAAACATTAAAAGAAACCAAGTAAGTACTGAAGTGGAGGCAAGACATCTGATTGGAAGCACTATAAAAATAGGCAGAGATTAGCAAAAAGAGGTTAATTTGGAGATAAATAGGGTTTCATAATAAATGTGGACTTGAGGAAAAATTACTTGTCAAAGATCTAGCAGTAGATGATTAAAACTTTGAACAGAAAGAAAAAACATCAGGTAATCTACGGTATGACATTATGGGGTGAGCCGAAATTGCTAAAACATATGCACAATTCTTTAGGAAAACAGGATCTGTAGGAAGAAATTGGATGTCCACAATAAAGGTCTATGATAGGCCAGACATTTTATGGATACTTTTCTTCTAAGTCTTCAAGGCAAGAACATGAGCAGTGGTCATTGGCCACAAATCAATAATAAGTAGTGATCATTATAATTGTTTTTACCTTTGAAAAAACTGAGGCTCAGGGCACTGGCCACTTTGCCCAAAGTCACACAAGCCAAAAAAGGCTGGAAGCAAAAATGACTATTTGTCAAGTCTGTGCTTAAAAAACAAAATAACAAAAAAAACCCGAGCCTCCAAACAAAAACAACTATACCACATTGCTGCTGAAAAGAAATGAATTCAGAACAGAGCTGAGGTGGAATGTGGCCAGAGTAATGTGTGGCCAATTTGGCCTGGAGAACCAGTTCCGCTGTTAGTGAAAGCATCATGGCGGTGAGGATGGGAACAGACTGCAGGAGGGAAAAGCGGAGTAGCAGAGAAAATCAGAAGTGGTGGGTGTACGCCAGTTCCTTAAGAACTGAGAGAGCAAAAAAGCATAGTAAGTTATCCGTAACTATTTAATATTGAGTTTTCTTAATGTGTTTTTTTATAATATCTAGAAAGACAGGGCAAGTAATGGTCCCAACAAGGCAAGTGTTCATTTTCTAAAATGCTAGATTTAAAAGTTCTAATTTCTCAACTGTTGTTTTTTAAATAACCCTCTATACTGGATAATTCCCAACAGTTTTAAAAAATCAGTGAGCTGGGTAGCGCTTAATTTCCCAGCGCGTAATCTATTGGACTCTGTTGCAAGGGCCTCCTATTATATTTTCTTTAAAGTCATCCTATTAACAATGACAACAGACAACAGCACTGACACTTCCATTCAATATGCTGATGTATTTTTGAGAGAACCTTTTATTTTTTATGATGTCTGACAACAGAGATGGATCATTTAGATTTTTTTAAAAGTAGAAAAAGAAAGAAAGGCATCATTTAATTTTGGTGTTGGGGGAAATTTTCCCTGCTGATTCTGGGGGGAGGGTTTCCTGCTGACATTCCCAGAATTAACTGAATTTTCAGTAATTTGCTATTAGTACTATACTTGCTGCTGCTAATGAATATTTCATAAAGCAGGAGGAAGATGTTAGGTTTCAATCTGGTTGACTGCCAAGTGCAAACCTCTCACCTTGATGTAGCTCAGCCCCAGTCCCACTTTTTCAGCTGCCTCAGGCTTTTTCCATCCGAACGTCCCATTATTAGCTTAAATTCAACAAGTACAAAATCAAGGTTAGCATTTTAGTTCTCAAATTCTTCCTTGCTGACTTCTTTATTTTTGCTCACAGGACCATTGGTTTAGTTGCCCAGATTCAAACTTTCAACTCCAATCATCGGAGTTACTATTGATTGAGGACTTCCCATCTGTTAAGCACTTAGCAAACATGTATTTTCGCTCGTTTTTAGCAAGCTAAAACAAGCTCGTTTTAGGCTGCACCTCCAAGCTTTTCCCTTAGAGTCAGTGTTCAGCCTCCTGGGCCGGCTCTTAGGCTGTCAGCTCCCCACCGCCTGCCTCACTCCAAACTCTGTGAGGCAGATACTAACTGGTGTTATCATTGCTTTGCTTTAAGGCGGGGAAGTTTCAGCTTAAGTCAAGTTAGTCATTTATTCAAGGTCACTTAACTAGTGACTAGAACAGCAGGACTCAGACCTGAGACTGCAAACAGCTAGAGCTGTTTTATTGTGTTGCCTTAGAGCCACTTCTGACTCCTCTTTGCCCTTTGCCTGGTCATGAAGACTTTGCCCTCTGCCCCTCTGCCCTTTGTCCTTAAAAGGTTCCGGACAACTGTCCTCTCCTTTCCATTTCACCCTGTTCAGCCTCTCACTACCTCTCCCTTCTTCTAAGTAGTCTTCCTGGTCTTTACTGACACATTCGTCCTCCTAAAGAATCACTCCATATACACCATGAGCTGAATGAAAAGCCTTCGATGACTACCCATGGCCTGAGTGTGGCTTTCTTGCCCAGACATTAATGTTACCATCCATGGACCCTTCCAGTGTTAGTTATAACCACTTATCTTCATCAATACTGTGGGGTTTTTGTTTTGTTTTGTTTTGTTTTTATCCAGTCTAGACTTCTTCCTGTATTCTGAACTCCTCTGTCTATTGAACTTCTACTTAGCAACTTCATAATCTAGGTAAGTGCTACTTCCTTTATGAAGCCTTCCCTGATACCCTTAAACAGATAAAGATAGTCTGGACTTTTCTTATGAAAACATATTCTAGCCTGTTCTGTGGTCACTTCCCAGTTCCTCTAGAGTCGAATTGTGTGTTACTATTATCTCTGTTGTTGGTGGTTAGGTGGCACAGTGCAATCAATGCATGTGATTCCTGCTTGAAAAGTTAAGATGTGTTCAATTTTATTGATAGGTGCTGTCAGGATATGTGGTCCATAGACTCAAGATGTTTTCAGTCTAGTAAGGAAAACAAAACTATTATTCACAAATTAGCTAGAGAATAATCAGGAGCCCAACTATGAGAGATAAAAGAAGAGAGAGAACAGGAAGGAAGGAATGGATGGAGAAGGATTTAGAGAAAAGGCAAGACCCAAGTCTGATGCTGAAAAGTAAAGAGAGTTGCTTTAAGCGGGGGACGGGGCATTCTGGGTAGGGAAAAGCAGGAGTGAAGGCTCCACGGTAGGGGTACAGATCCGGGAAGAAGGATGTCACTTTCAGAACACCTATAGGAAAGGCAAAATACTAGGAAAGTTCAGGGTGTTTCAAAGTGAAACAATTTCCTCAAATTTACAGTGTCATTTCTTTAAAATAAAGTTTTAGGGGTGCCTGGGTGGTTCAGTTGGCTGAACATCCCACTCTTGATTCAGCTCAGGCCATGATCCCAGGGTTCTGGGATGGAGCCCCATGTCAGGCTCCATTTTGAGCACAGAGCCTGCTTAAGATTCTCTCTCTCTGCCCCTCTCCCTGGCTCGTGCTGTCTCTCTAAAAAAAAAAAAAAGGGTAAGGTATATACAATGTGTTGACCTGATACGTTTATATTTCACAATATGATTACCACCACGGTGTTAGCTAATACCTCCCTCAAAACTTTCTATCATAAAGCTTTGTGTGATAACCAGTATTCCTCCAAGTTAGCTGCAATTAGCGAGTTTTTACTGTATATTCTTATGCTACCATATAATTGTTAGAATTCATCATTGACTGTCTGAATTACAGTACATGGCAGTATGCGGGTAAACTGCTTCCTTTTTTGCTTTTTAACTACCATCATGCTTTAAGGTTTTGATTCCTAACACAGCCTAGGACAGATGGTAAGAAATTATCTCATGGATGAGACTTCAGAACTCTAAAAAAAATAAAGCCATTTTTGTAATGGACTTTCTATGTCCTAAAGAATTTTCTTCATTCCAATTTACTCATGCAAAATTGCAATATGATTGCCCCTGCTATCATTCCAAGAGGGGAGATGTTCACAAATGTGTAATGAAAATATTCAGTCCATTTACTTACTGTACTTATGATCTAATCCATATTCAAAACTGGCCTAGGGAGGTTGACAAATATTGGTTGTAGTGAATTATTACATAGTCCTCTTCCCACTAAGGCCCTAACAGAAAAAATAATGAAAATTCACCAATTCATAATGAAAAGTTACCTTAAAAGCCAGAACAAGCAGAAGGAAAGGGATTTCAAAAGCTACATTTTTTTCTTTTTTTTAGTACAGGTTGTTTTTGAGAAAAATAAGACATCAATACATTTTAAAAGTATAAAGCATTAACTGTTTTCTCATCTGTTAAATTCTTTTTGATATGAATTACACATCATTTTTTCCTTAGAACTATAGCGTTGCTAATTTTCTCCACATGTGTACAATTTGTCTTTGACCTTTAACAAATGTCCTCTGGGCAGTTCACTTACCATCCAGGAACAACGCCTCAGCATCATTTCATATGCACACAAAGGGTTGAAAGCTCCGTAAAAATAAATGATCCATGATACAAGCCACATTAACCAGCAGAATAATAAGCTATTTCAGCCCTGTAAATTTTAATACCATCCATTCAAACCTGCACTGGGTCACTTTAGCATTAAATTCATAGGAACAAAATAGTAAATACACATGTTTTATTTGTTAAGCTACCAGCTATATATTTTGTGTAAAAGTTTGTTAGCCCAGGAAAATCAATTCAAAGGCACATCAGGCAGTGTATATTTAAAAGCAGTGTCTCTTTCCAATACATGATTTTAAGTGTTACAGATACATTTACTATTAAACATCATGTATATTTAATACGACGAGGTCTACTTCAGTGCCCTAAAAAGCCTTTGTTCACTTTACAGTTTCCATTATTGAAGAGCCAACATTCAGCTCTCCCACAATTTTGTAAAGTGCAGGCAACCCACAAGAGCTTCCAATTTTAGCGAGCAGCCCTGTGGGACAACAGTAATTGTTATGAAATCATTAATTCTACCTCAGCAGTTTCAACTGTCAGGTACATGTAACAATAATTGCAGTTAATGAATGCTGCTCAATTTATTAAGTACAAAATGAAAACCAGTATTCTTTTACATGCAGCATTGAGACACATTAACATTTATCATTTGTGTATACCATGTTGAATATTCTTCTGTCGTTTATTGGTCAGGGTATACAGCCATATTTTTTAAACTTGTCTTCATTAAAAAACAATGCAGGAAATTTTAACTGTCTATTTAAAGAGTAATTAAAGTAATTAGTACCAAAGTAATATTAAAAAAGAATCCACGTCTATGAAAAATGATCCAGTGGAACCAAAACTTAGTTCTTCTTTTGGATAAACAAGAGTTTTTCTTGCACCACACTTCCCTCCCTCAGTTCTTAGCAGAGCATGAAAAAGTCCAAAAATGCCAGTTGTTTGAAATATTACTGTTGTTTCTCAAACCTTTGAGCAGTGAAGCTTTTGTGTACATAGATACAGCTTATTTTGTGATTTAAAAAAGTAAGAACTACATTTCTTATTTTCAATCACTCAAAGTAAACAGCATAGACACTTGCAAGCGCAAAGAGAGAAGAATTTCTGAAAACATAAGATGAAAAGGTATCACTTTTAGGATCCCAGAGGCATCTGCTTCCAATAAAAATGTTCTGACTATTCAGTTGTCCAATGTGAACAATCACAATTAGCTTATACCGTGGAATCATCAGGTCCTTGACCTGGGCTTTAATAACCTAGAAATTAAAAGAACAACAACAAAAAAAGGTCCTTCCTTAGCCACATTGAAACTTAGAAGTCTTAATCTTTGTCAAAAATCTGGTGGATTTAAGAAAGTCACATGATGTATTGTAGATATTTTCAGTAATTGTGGAAACTTAACTATGATTTTCTTCAAGCACTGTTCTCATGAGATAGGACATTTAGAGACAAAATTATAGCACCAGCAATATATCTACATTTTCTAAGTCTCATGGAAAAATTGTAATTCAGAGAACAGGATTTAAAGGATTTATTACATTCTTTGAAAATCTATGTTAAGATGGCTTCCTTTCAAAGAATATTGGTATTAGAGTTCTACCACCGTGTTTATGTCCAATTAAGGGATCATACATCTGGAGTCTCCTGTAATATGACTATTCATGGGTGTTTATTAAAGAGTTTGTTTTAAAGAAGAAACTAAAGAAAACCTAATGGAGGGCAACCACTTTAGTTGATAAAAACAGAAATGTATTTAAAGGTTGCAGCATCTGTATTTGACAGCACTCAAAACAATTACCTTGACGAAGAGAAAATGATCATTAAAATATTGTATCTTTGAAAAAAATGGTATCTTTGACAATAAAAATTTTAATAAATGGGGCAGTTGTATCCATTTTTTAAACAAAATACATGCAAAAATGATACACATAATGGTTGTTTTAAGGCAAAGGCTTTTTACACACACATACACACACGTACACGGAATATAACCTAAGAAATATTTTCATAAGATATACATAAGCATTTTTACTGCTACTGCAAATTAATTGCCTTCATCAAAAAGTAGGGCGTTGTCCTTTTAGCAATATTCTAATTAAAGTTAACACTTCAGGCAAATCACATATATACCTCAGAAATTGTTTTAGTCATCTGTCTACAGAGCTCTGGCTCATACTGTTCTTCTTGTAGATACTTAGTTAACACATCTTTCAAAATGTGATTGACAATGACCACAGGAAAATGTTTGGTAGGACCTGAAAATACAGATGAAATTTCTTGAGTAATTTCAAATGACATCGTCCCCCCCCCCCCGCCCCCAGTAGGTTAATCAAAAGAGTACTGGATCATGGGGAGACCTTTAATCTTCTGAGTGGCCTCTATTTAAGGAAAAAAGTGGTCCTAATTAGGTTTCCAGTCAGGTTCTCTGGCAGAGGACCAGAAGACAACACACTCTTACCAGAGTGTGTGCCACACATTTACCAGACTACCTGAAGAGTGTACTCAATACCACCAAGGTTTGATATTGAAACTATCCTCCTCGCCAGTGCCAGCTCCCACAATTAATGACTTATTTTAAAGTCTCAACATCTTTCTAACTGACCCCCACCCCCCAGCTCTTATATCTCCCCCTCCAACCTATGTATACCACACTACAACTGGAGGGGTCACTCTAAAACCCAGATCTGGCCATGATATTTCCCTTAGCAAAGTCTAAGGTCTAGCACCTACAGCCCCTTCATCCTCCATCACAGCTCTCTATGTCAATGCCTCCAGCCTCATGGACTTCATCTGTCTTGTACGGGATGCTTGTGTACATTCTTAAAAAGAAGAGCATCTTCCTCATCTTGTTCATCTGAGAAATATCCACTCATGCTTCAAGGCCAGCTCAAGTGGTTTTCTTCTCCAGAAAGCCTTCCTCCCCTCCTCAGGTAAAAAAAAAATCATCCCTTTCTTCTCTGTACTCTCAATGCTCTGGGTCCCCACTGATCCTAATCTACCTGATAATAGCTCAATCATTTCTGCCTTTCTGGCCAGTGAAACGGTAAGCTAGATCATATGTTATCCTCCTCAGAGTCTAATACAATGCTAAAGGCATATAAAATGTTTAATGTATGATTTCTGAATTTAACTACAAGTAAACATTGTATAGGTAATAATCATAGTACAGATAATAACTACTTTCATTGAACTTTTTCTTTTTAAAAATTTTTTTTTTCAACATTTTTTATTTATTTTGGGGACAGAGAGAGACAGAGCATGAACGGGGGAGGGGCAGAGAGAGAGGGAGACACAGAATCGGAAACAGGCTCCAGGCTCTGAGCCATCAGCCCAGAGCCTGACGCGGGGCTCGAACTCACAGACCGCGAGATCGTGACCTGGCTGAAGTCGGACGCTTAACCGACTGCGCCACCCAGGCGCCCCCATTGAACTTTTTCTACATGTCATGTACTGTGATAAGTATATATTTATTACCTTATATAATCTTCCAATAAATCATTGAGGTGACCCCTACTGTTATCTCCATTTCACAGATGGTAATGCAGAGGTTTAAATACATTGAGTAACTTGCCCAGAATCACACAGTGGCAGAGCTGGGATGTACTTATTTTATCTGACTCGAGAGCTTATATTCTTTTGTTTAAGTTTCTTTTATTCATTTTGAGAGAGAGAGGGAATGGAGGAAGGGGAGAGAGAGAGGGAGAGAGAGGGAGAGAGAGAGAATCCCAAGCAAGCTCTGCACTGTCAGAGCAGAGCCCGACGCAGAGCTCAAACTCAGAAACTGCAAGATCGTGACCTGAGCCGAAATTAAGAGTCAGACGCTTAACTGACTGAGCCACCCAGCCGCCCCTAGAGAGCTTATATTCTTAATGACATTTAGTCCACATTCAAAGCAAAGGCCTCGGACAGACTTTCTTTATCCTGTATCCCAGGAATCTTCCCTGTATGTCCTGGGAATATTAACCTCATCACCCCTCTGTCATTGTACAACATGTACATGTGCCCAGAGCCTGGTGTAGAGTGGCTCAATCATTATCTGCTGTACTGATATGGATAAAGGAATGAGGTCAATAATTAAATTCAGTTGTATTTTAATAGTCATCAGTATGTCTTAAGTGTATTTATTTATTTATTTGGCTCCCATTTGGGGCCTGAACTCATGACCCTGAGATCAAGACCTGAGCTGAAATCAAGCGTTGGATGCTTAACCGACTGAGCCACCGAGGTGCCCTGTAAGTGTTTATTTTTAATGACTGTATCAGGGTCTAAAGAAATATATAGCACACTAAAATAAGGACAATTCCAGGAGTATTTAATGAAGAGACTCCTTAGGAAATTCTGAGCAGGATGTCAGAACAAAGGACAGTGCAATATCCCTTGCTAGTGAAACTGAGGGTTTTATCCTCAACCCACCCCAGTCTTAGGAATCGGAGAAGGGAACTCTTGATCCCAGAAGAGGCACATGGAGAGGGCTCCCTGGAGAGCAGCTATGCCCTTCCATTGGTGGATACAAACAGCGTGAGATGAACTCACAGTAGGCCATGGGGAATTAAACATTCTAGCTCACACTCCTCCCTCCCTCCTACTTCCTGCTGAAGTTTCCCATTGGCCAAACTTAACTGGAAGGTTACAGCCCATGCCTATTGTTGAGTTAGGTCAGCCTCCTGGGGCTCAATAAGTTGTATTTTTATTTTGATGATTATATAGGAATTGTTCAATTAAATCAGCATGGGGAATGGATCTGGATAGGTAAAAGGGAGACACATCTGATACAATGAGTATAATTAACCCCAATATTTAGTCAGCAGGAATCTATCTTCTACAGGACAGAGACAAGCAGTTGTAAACACAGAGGCATATAGGTTTGTAACTTCAGGTTGGTCCTGAGTGTTCCTACTTCATGGGGTCAGAGATAGGGCACCAACCCCGGTAGGTAAGTTCCTAAATACCTACAAGCCTCTGGGTTGTCTTCCTGTGGATCTCTTTTTTTTTTAATTAAAAAAAAATTTAATGTTTATTTACTTTTGAGAGAGAGAGAGAGAGAGAGAGAGACAGAGAGAGAAAACATGAGCAGGGGAGGGGCAGAGAGAGAGGGAGACACAGAATCTGAAGCAGGTTCCAGGCTCTGAGCTGTCAGCACAGAGCCCGATGCAGGTCTTGAACTCACAAACGGCGAGATCATGACCTGAGCCAAAGTCAGAGGCTTAACAACTGAGCCACCCAGGTGCCCCCTTCCTGTGGATCTTTTAGATTTCCACTTGCATTCTATAGAGAAATGAGTCTAAATTTGAGGGTAATTTCCCCTTTCTATTTAAGAAATTTTAAAAAATGATACTACTGGCTTGGATTAAATTAAATAGACTATGTACATTCGAGATATACCTTTCTGTTTTTCACTCCCTCCTACCAAGCACACATATTGTATGTACCTTAACCTACATAATTCACACAGAACTTAATTTGGCTGCATATTACAGTAACTTGTACACATCGTTCCCTTCAGCAAATAGTAAATTCCCCCAATGCAGATATTTGTCTGTCTAGTACTCTTCCCTGTCATTTGGGAACAGCATCTCCCCTCCTGGGAAGATGAGAGCTTCCCAATTCTAACCAAGATGTTTCTTTAGGATCTACCATGACCTCCTTTGAGCTGAAGTTCAGGTTATGGTTGATTGGCTCAGGAGTGGCACTTGTCCTAGGCCAGGCCAATTAGAATCCTTTCTCAGAATTTTGATTTTAAACTTGAAATAGGGGGTAAAAAGTCAGCCTCTTTCTGGCGATAAAAGTTATGACATGTGATCCTTAGGTACTGTGGAAGGCCATGATTCTCATCATGGAGAGGAAGCCAGGCCATAGTGAGAGGAGGAGGCCCACACCTAGTTAGTTCTGGGAAGACAGAATCCTGGTGGCACTTGAGTCTCTGTTTCCGGCTCTTACTGTCCAACTGCACCAATGTCCCTTCTGCACTTGGCTTTGTTTTCCTTGTTTTAAAATCTCATTAACCAGATTCTATTTTGAAAATATTTGGAGATATCATCATGTACTTTTTTTCTCACTTGTTCTGTGACCTCTTCCTTCCTGTGCAGCCAGAATCATCTTTTGCCTTGCTTAGGCTGGGATGCTGAGATGCAAAGAGAGAGAAAGAGTGGATGTTTAATTTTTGACTTCCCAAATAAGCTCCTGAATCTACTTTCAGAATCAACTAATGGGAATGGCAAAGCTTTTATTCTTTTTCTTTACTTTACTTTATTTTTCTTTCTTTTTTTTTGAGTGATTATTTTTTTAGGAGGAAAAAGCAAATGTTTTAATGTTTTTAAAAATAAAAAAGCAAAGCCCTGAAGAAGGGTTGGGATGAAAAAAAAGAAAGGAAAGGAAAAGGAAAAGGAAAAGGAAAAGGAAAAAGAAAAGGAAGAAAGGAAAGGAAGGAAGGAAGGAAGGAAGGAGGCAAGAAGAGAAAGAAAGAAAGAAAGAAAGAAAGAAAGAAAGAAAGAAAGAAAGAAAGAAAAAAAGAAAAAGAACAAGACTTGTCACAAAAATAGAATTAAGATAGAACAGATACAAATTTGGTTATTTAATATGTGTGTCAGCTTCTCCAAGTTGAGATAATAATAAGAATCACCACATACTGTTTTTTGTTATGATTAAATGAAGTAAAATATTTAAAATGCTTAGAAAAGTGCCTGCCATGCACAACCCCTCCTCCCCACTATGTATTTATTATTGTTAGTGGGGTTGTTATGGTTGCTACCTCATTTTGAGGGAGGAGATGGGGATTGTTCTTGCTGAGAAGGCACCAAGATCAGCGAGGGTGCAAGTAGGGAGGCAGTAAGACCTCCACAGTTAGGAAGGACCCTAAGGGGTGGAGTGAAGTCAGGGTGGAGAGCTTGACAGTTTCTGTCTATGAGAGCATCTGATGACAGGGCCTGATTATCCCATGGATGCTCGGCTCCAGTGATGTCTCCTTCTCTCTCCATCTTCAGGTTCTACTTTTCATTATGTTGACTACCTTCTCAGGCAGGCTGTCTCAGTGTGGCAGCAAAGATAGCCACCCATAGGTCTTGTCTGACCTGCTTACAGTCAGTGTTTTTAATTTCTTTTTTAATGTTTATTTATTTTTGAGAGAGAGAGAGAGAGCTGGGGAGGGGCAGAGAGAGAGGGAGACACAGAATCCAAAGCACGGTCCAGGCTCTGAGCTGTCAACACAGAGCCCAAATGCGGGGCTCGAATCCATGAGCTGTGAGATCGTGACCTGAGCCGAAGTTGGATGCTCAACTGACTGAGCCACCCAGGCACCCCTACAGTCAGTGTTCTTAAAGAATCAGATACTTCTTTAACCATTGCTCCAGAAAAAAGTCCTGTGAAGAACTCATTCCATAATTAATATGCAATTAGATTACAGGTCACAGAAGGCCTTTCTTCTTAGTGATTTAAGTAAAGCCCTAGGCTCAGTTGCTTTGAGAAACAAGAACACAATGAATAAAGAAGCAATTTAAATGCATTCCTCCACTTAATTCTCACAACATCCCCATAAGGTGTGGACTATTATCCTTTTTTACAGGTAAAGAAACTAAGATTTTGAGGATGGTGAATTCCTTGCTCAAACATCATTTAGGAATTGTCAAGATTAGTATTCAAATTCAGACACAGTGGATCCACATCTTGTATTTTTTTTCTATACTCATGTTTTATCAATTAATTAATGAGAAAATGTAAATGGTGTTTTATTACAAGAAATATATTTTGATTTTTCCATTCCCTTTTTGCTTTCATTAATTATACTTATGTTTCATCTCATTCTGGCTATAATTATTCCCTCAAGGGAAGATAAACACACTAAACATTTAAAATATGTTTAGATGAGGGGCGCCTGGGTGGCTCAGTCGGTTAAGCCTCTGACTTTAGCTCAGGTCATGATCTCACAGTTTGTGAGTTCAAGCCCTACACTGGGCTCTGTGCTGACAGCTCAGAGCTTGGAGTCTGCTTTGGATTCTGTTTCTGTCTCTCTGCCTCTCCCCCACTCACGTGTGTGTGCTCTCTCCTTCTCTCTCAAATATAAATAAATATTTTTAAAAACTTATAAAAAAATAAAATAGATGATACAAATATTGTTGGATGGAATGAGAAAAATTAGACACAACAATGCTGGTGATTGACAGTCCCCCCCCCCACACACTCTTTTGGGAAGTATTGCATTGTAGATATGAGGAAATCTTTACCAGAGGTCCAAAGAATACCTTTCAGATGCAAAATAAACCCAGAAACAAGTAGAAGTGGAAATACATTTTTGTTTGAATATGAACAAGATGGTTAGTTGAATGCTTAAGAAATAGATTGTCAAACATAAAAGACTTTAATCATAAAGGAATAATTCACATGAATTTTTGTAAGAAAATATGGGAAATACTTTATACTAAGATATTTCTTTTCTTTTTCTTTTTTTAAATATACTAAGGTGTTTCTAATATTACTTTTCTAACTTGGTTCAACATTCAGTACATCTAAAATACGTAAGATTATTTACTCTGTTTATTTGAGGATATAAGTTATGAAAACATATCCTTATGAAGAAGAAACAAAGGGCTTCATATTTTAATTCCTTTATCTTGTCAAAATCTGATTCAAAACCCTTTCAACATGCAGAACCCAAAGTCCTAGGCATTGAACAGTTAAGATCTCTTAGTTATAAGTGGAGGAAAGCCTGACCCAAACATAGTTCATTTAATGAAAAGTCTAAGAGCAGATAGCTGGATTTAGGACTCTAGTAATGACATTGGGATTTGATTCTCTCACGCTCTCAGGAGTCATATGTTGGGGACAAGATGGCAAAAGCTGCTATACCCCTACCTCTTTCAGGTTTCAGAATCTAATCTGCTTCTTCAACAACCCAAACAACACTTTCTGAGCTGAATCACAAAGGCTTAGATTGGCTTGACCAATCAAAGGGTCATATGCTATCTCAGAATCAGTCACTATTGTATCTCTAAAGCTAGTGTCAGCTTCAGCAGAATGTTACGGACCCAAAGTGTAATGATGGCAGTGGTGAGGCTTCCCCAAAGGAAACTGGGTAAGGTTACCAGAAGGGATGGCAGGAATATTAGTTGTCTACCCCAGGCACTGTGAAAATACCAGTAGACTGACTAATTATGGAGCCTTGTAATCCACGTAGTCTTGGGGATTACCCTAGAAAACTGGCTACAAGGCCTAATGAAATGCACTGATGGTCTGTAATTTTCCTGAAGTTAACTGGCTGCAGATAGAACCACTGTGGCCCAGAGAGTCCTTCTTTTGGTCATTGGTAAGTCTCTATGGAATCTCTATATAGCAGTAATTATATAAAGTGGGCAGATAATAGTGGGCAGGTACACATTTAGAGAAAACAAGCTGGTCTATGAGAAAACATGAATGAGAAAATGTATTCACTGCGGACTGCGTCTGGGAGTATGGGGGCAGGTGCAAAGATCTTTGTTTTCAAAGACCCAAAACCTCAGTGGAAAGGGATAAACACCTCTGTCAATGGGGGACCAGGAATCATTTGCTTCTGCTTTGAAGGCTTTTTTCTCCACGTATCAACAACATTGGTTGGGTTGCTGGATAAAACTTGAATGCATATCTCTTTCACTTAACTCAAGTATATATAAAATAACTCCACAGGATAACCCAGAAACGCCCAGAAATGAACTTCTTAATTCAGTAATACACAAGACACATCAGCGCTGCCCAGTGAATTGCCTGGTATTTAGGAAACACTGATAAAGAAAATTAAGCAATGGGTGTTGGTCCCATTTTACAGAGGAAGAAATTACAACACATCAAATCACTTAATTAAGACCCCTTATATTGTGCTAATAATGAAGATGATGCCATGTTATCAGATATTATTTTAAGTAAATAATGAGATTATAAGTTTAAAATAGGAATGAGTGTAAAATAACACACCTAGTTGATAGGTGTTTTCCATCTGAACTGTAAGGCGAGAAGCATCATCCCGCTGGCTAGGTTCATCCATATAAGACACAGTACTCATGGAGCTAAAAGCAAGGAAGAAAACAAATTTCAATAGTTAATAGTAATAATAATAATAATAACAACAACAAAACACATTGTTGCTTTCAGCAAAAATGTTACCAAGGTAAACCTTCCCTAAGAACATTTCAAGCAAGTCACAGGTAAATATCCCGGTGACACATTTAAAGTCAAAAACATTTCAGAGATGGAAACATTAACGCATAGAGAAGTTACTTGGAGCAGGTCTCAATATAGCGGTTGAAGCCCAGTGCAGTCCAGTGAAGCCCAAGGCATCTGACTACTCACAAAGTATTCATGGATTGGTCTGTCTGTGTGGTAATGGAGTACCTGTTTCAAAAGCCATTTCAATGGCATGTCTACCACAATGCAGAGACTCTCTCCTCAAAGTGGCCAAAATTAACAAAAGGGACTGAGGAATACAGGAGGAAGCTTAAAATGTTGGGAAACAACTATATATATATACATGGGATAATATACTTTATAAAAGTTTAGTAATATGTACCACACAAAATCCCTTTAGTAGAAAAAAGAAAAACAAGAAACTCACCCACATGGTGAGAGAAACCACAATTCACCCAAACTATTGTAAATCATAAGCATCAACCACCCTTTTCAACATTAAGAAAGGGTTTTGGCTTGGTTACCAAGGCAATATAAGCTTATCCAGGTGCTGAACTGGAGACCCAAGCAAAGAGGAGTCCCTAATGTCCCTCCAGCACCACTTAATTTAGCTTAGTTAAGAGAAAATCCAGTTGTCACTAATGGCAGTCTCAGATCTACCCCCAATTCTCTCCACCTGTGAAAATGGAAGTTAGAACAGATGTGTCTTCAAAGGAGATACTACAATAGTGTGTGTGTGTGTGTGTGTGTGTGTGTGTGTGTGTGCGTGTGTGTGTGCGCGCGCGCGCACGCGCGTGCGGTTATGTGTGTTTTCAGAGTGACCAGTTTTCTAAGCAGACTATGTTTTTGCCTTAATTAAATGACAGATATTTGTTTTTAATCTTTTGGGTTTTTTTTTCTCTGCAAGAAGACTAAAATACTTAGTTCTTGGCTGTTTGGAATTAGTAAACTTTTTGCAAATGATATTTAAAGAAGTGTTTTTTATGTTTTTATTATTTATTTTTGAGACAGAGAGAGACAGAGCATGCGCAGGGGAGGGGCAGAGAGAGAGGGAGACACAGAATCCAAAGTAGGCTCCAGGCTCTGAGCCGTGAGCACAGAGCCCGACCCGGGACTCAAACTCATGGACTGTGAGATCATGACCTGAGCTGAAGTCGGACACTCAACCGACTGAGCCACCCAGGCGCCCCCTTTTAAAAAAAATTTTTTTTAATGTTTTTGTTATTTATTTTTGAGTCAGAGTACAACTGATATTTTAAGAAAATCACAGATCATCTATTTAAAAATCCTTTAATACAATTTATGCAATAAATTAAGGTTTACTCACCCATCCCGAGAAAACAATGCAAGTAATTATGGCTGTGTTTTCATGATAGATTTCTGGATTAGCGATTTAGTCCTCATTCTTGTAACACCTGCTTTCCTCAGTTTTCTGCTGCCCTTTGAAGTAGCAACCAACCTGCTTGGCCACATTGTCTGCAGGTGTTGTGGGCAGTACCCACAGAAGCTGATTGCTTCTGTTCAGAAAACCCCATGTTGCAAAAGCCCCCTGATTCTAAGATACAGCAGCCTGTCCCATTATTATATGTGCTAGTTTTCACTTTGAAAATCATTTTCCATCAATTATCTTGTTTTACCTTCACAACTGCCTTTAAGTTAGTCAAAGAGCTCTTATTCTACCCATTTCAGAGATAAAGGGAACAAGGCAAAGGGCTTAATGCCATAGATACAGAAAAGGCAGACTTAGGTTTCAAATATCCTATTTGAGTCCCAGTGACAAAGTCTCACATATGATCATATCAGACAGAATGAAAATAGGGGGAGGGACTACTTGAAATAATTAATGACTGCATTTGAAACTTGCATAAATATACAGCAAGTGTTAATAAAAACCCAATTTCTTTTCTACTAACACCATATTAAAAACTCATAGAAAGAGAGGTAGTGTTGGTTCAAAATTTAAATTCACGTGTTAGAAGTCTCAGACAAAAAACCAAATAAGGATTTTTACAGTCTGCACTATTGCTTTGTTCTTAGTTATGGAAAAATTGACAATCAGTGCAATACTATTTATCAGTATGAAATTGGAAAGTGTCGTAAGGGCAGTTTAAAAAACCCATTGGCTGAAGATAGGTGTGCAAGCAGAAGGTTTTGGAGACTGGCTTTTTAAATCTTACCAAAGGTGATTTCATTTCGTGCCTTCTTCATTTCCACAGTAATCATGTAAATGATAAAAAGTTCAAAACATAAAAAGTATAAAGATTAAAGTAAAATTACATAAAAATTACTAACCCCAGTGGTTCTCTAACAACTGTTAACATTACAAAAATCTCTTCCGACATGACTTTGCATATGGGAGCATATGATAGATGCTTGGCTTTTTTTTTTTTCCCACTCAAAATGTATCATGGATAACTTTCTATGCTGACAAATAGTAATATACATCAATATTTTAAATATCATGACAGTACTTAATATATGAACATGCTGCATTTTATTTACCCATTTGTTCTCCTGGCCATCTAGGCTGTTTCTACAAACATATTTGTTTTCTTTAAACCACTATTTTTTTGAAAAATTATTATTATAAGAAGCATTAGATATACTGATACAAATTGTTAAATTTTTTTTAATGT
The DNA here is from genome assembly GCF_018350195.1 of Panthera tigris. NCBI lineage: Eukaryota > Metazoa > Chordata > Mammalia > Carnivora > Felidae > Panthera > Panthera tigris. Next base: position 54,754,845 of record NC_056667.1, on the reverse strand, counting down.
TTATTCATTTTTGAGAGAGAGAGAGAGAGAGAGAGAGACAGAGCGTAAGTGGGGGAGAGGCAGAGAGAGAGGGAGACACAGAATCTGAAGCAGGCTCCAGGCTCTGAGCTGTCAGCACAGAGCCCAACACACAGCTCGAACCTATGAACCGTGAGATCATAGCCAGAGCCGAAGTCTGATGCTTAATCAACTGAGCCACCCAGGAACCCCTATACTGATATAAATTCTAACTGATATAGAGTTTGCTCCTTAAAAGTAGGATGTTGCAAGTACTGGAGGACCAAACTTGGAGTTAGTTTTGGGGAGGAGATAGGACTTTGGGGAGTGAGGTTTCAAATATTTTATTGTAACCTGGCATTCTTTCTCATGCAGAAGGAAAATATTTGGTTTGTTGGTTGCTTTTTGTACCTTAGAAGGTTGACCATGTACCCACTAAAATTGTAACTTCATGGAAAATTACAGAAAAATTTTACTTGTTACTTAAAAAAAGCCTCTGTATATGGTATTTTTTGAAACTGAGATCTGCTTGTTCCTACATTAAAATGAGATGAGTTGGAAAAAGGAAGAGAGAAAAGAAAAGAATGAGCTGAACAGAAAAAAAAAACACATTTATTCCTTGAAAAAAGACAGAAGGAAGAGATAAAATATATAAAATTTTGCAATAGGGGTAACTAACACTAAACCAGAATGTGGGTTTAGTAAATTTTTGGAAATAAAAGAGATTCTATATTTGGGAATGGTAAATGACCAGTATCAGTTCAGAATACTGACTTGGAAAATATGTAGTACATATTTTCTATTGATAAACAGCTTTACTCAAGCCCTTTGAAATTTTTAAAGACAAAAATGTGAGGTGCTAAAAAATTTTTTGTAATTTTAATTGCCAGTGCTGTATACACAGCACAAGACACTTATTGGGTATATGTCACAATATTACAATCAGATGTGTTTCTGTTGTCCATGACCAGACTTTCCCTACTTTGTAATAATAATCCTTCTAGATAGATACATGATCTCATTGCAAAGGGAAGACTATAGTTGATTTTATTTTGTGAATGTGAAAAATGCTTTTGCTGTCTATGTGTTTCATCAGTTTGTTGCCATTTATGGAGGAAAAGGACTCAATTGGCAAAATGGATCCAATAGAGTTGTCAAGTTATAGGAAGGAAGGTAGATTAAAAGTAAATGCAGGAAGACAAAGTCTGGCAGAAACTACTGGTGAAAACATGGAACAAATCAAGTAATGTTATTCTAGGAGAAGAGTAACAATTTGTAAAGTTTCAGTAATACTTGGAATCATATATACTACTGCTGAGGACAGATGTGGCATTAACCTGGATGCAGAAATAGCTGCATGAAATTGGTCCACAAAAACAAAAGGAACCCTCCTATATTGTACTTGATTGACATTGGAAACATCCATGCCAAGCCAACAGTCTGTGTTCTGATTATGCAGAAAAGAGGCAAAAAGAAAATTAGCTAAGAAGTTGGAATATATTTACTGTTTCATGAAATTCAGTTTTCCTGAAAACATCTTACAAAGGTACTTGCTACTCACTCCTTGAATTACACACAATAAATACAAAGCATGTATTGAAGAGACTGAAGTAATTTCAATTAAGTCTCATCAAAATCAATACTATGTAATTATTATTAAGAATTCATTTCCAGACATTTTCACTGCCATTATTACTTAGATGTTTTGAAGCTGCAGGAAGAGATAATATGTGAATGTATAACTGGTCTTGGAGCCATTAATTTAGTAGATTAAAAATGTCAGAATATCATCTCTCTCTTCCATTTGTAACCGTGAAATAGCTGGAACTACCATATTTTGAACGGTATTGTTCAGGCATGATTTTGTTTTTGTTGTTTTTCTCCCCCTAAACCTGTTATTAAAGTTATGTGCTGCCTCCCAGTGGAGATATTTCAGAGCGCACAGAGAAAAAGAAGGCTTCCGGTATACATTATTTCAGGGTATACAATTTGGACATTTGTTCTTTTGTTTGTTTTTTTTCCCTCATTCTTTCAACAAATATTTATTGCTCACAGTGGGCAGGCTGGCAACACAAAGAAAAATCCTATTCCCTGTGCTCAAGAAACAAGATATTGAAAACAAGATGAAATATGCATAAAGGCTCACTTGGCTGGGAACTTTCTGCCTCAAAATGTCTAAAGGATGTTTTCATGAATGTTATGTTTAAGAGAAAAAGCATACCAACTCTTCCCCTATCACTAGAAGGTGGAAGTTGTCTGGTAAGGTAATTTAATTTTGTGGTCAGTTTATAGCAAGTTTGCTGGATTTTTATGTACCTTTGAGATATTTTATTCACATTATTGGCCCCATCTTACTAGCCAAAGGAAGGTTATAATAGAAAGAAAGGTCAAGATTTTCATAATTTTGAAATTTTGAAATTTCATAATTTTCATACATTTTAATAAGTGAAAGAGGAGAGAAATGGTATGTGTTCTTGTAGCATACATTTTTTTTAAGAGTAGGAATGATCCTGAAGGACAAAAAGTAAACCACACAACCTGTGAAACGTCAAGCTCTGATGTGATTGAAGATAATCCAGAAAAGGTGTCTGACAAAATAGAATAATTTTGAGTGTGTGGACAGAAAATCAGAGTGTCTGAGGCCCACTAAACTAATGCTTACTCAAGAGAAGGTGAGGTTAAAGTCAAAGACAGCTGATGAAAATTCTGTTGCAGCTCCTGGATGAATGGATAGATTCAAAGTCATATTACCCTTGGCAATCATCACTCAGGTGAGGCTGAGGGTTTGGGTGCCATGGTTACTGCTACAGTACTATGGAGATCATGAAGGAGGACTGTGGTCTATCTCAACAGATTTTCAACACAAATTAAAGTATTATTTCTTTATTTTTCTCTTAAGGTTTGTTTGATTATTTATTTAGAGAGCATGAGTGGGAGTGGCAGAGAGCGAGGCAGACAGAGGATCTGAAGCGGGCTCCACACTGACAGCGGTGAGCACCGTGTGGGGCTTGAACTCATGAACCCGTGAAATCATGACCTGAGCCAAAGTCAGCTGCTCAATCGACTAAGCCAACTAGGCACCCCTTTTCCTTCCTTCCTTCCTTCCTTCCTTCCTTCCTTCCTTCCTTCCTTCCTTCCTTCCTTTCTTCCTTCCTTCCTTCCTTCTCTTTCTTTTCTTTCTTTCTTTTCTTTCTTTTCTTTCTTTCTTTCTTTCTTTCTTTCTTTCTTTCTTTTTTTTCTACAAATGCACAATTGAATGTTTCAGTAAGGAGGTAAACGCATGACTTGTTTTAAAAATTTGAAAATTTAAGAATTTTTATTTGCTGTAAATGTATCTTATGTCTACAAGATGAAAGTCCTTAGTCACCTAAACACATATGTGGATCTGTGAGCCTAACCTATCTGTGAGCAAAAGAACCTGCTTGTTCAGGAATTAGTACACTGCAACAATTGTTCATTCAAATGTTAAAAAAATATTTATTGAGTTGGTGTTATGTTCCAGGCACTATTCTAGGTTCTTAGGATACAAAAATGAAACACATGAACAAGATCTCTGCCCTCATGGAACTTAGTGAGAAGGGACAGAGAGTAGACAATAAAATACAAAACTAGTAAATGATGTATTATGTTAGAAAGTGATAAAAGCTACAGGGGAACGAAAAAAAATGCTTAGTTAAGGGGCCTTGAAAGTAGACGGAAGAGAGGGTGCTGTTTGCAATTTTAAATAGAACAGTCAAGATAGGCTTCCATTAGCAAAGGATTGAAGGAGGTGAGGAAAGGAGCCGGGTGGATATCTGGGGGAAGTGTGTCAGGGAGAGAGAAAAGTATATGCACAGGGTTTGAGACAGGAGGCTGCCTGGTATTTCTGAAGAAGTGCATAAAGGTCAGAGTAGCTGAAGTGGAGGGAGCAAGCAGGAGGGTGGAAAACGAGGTTACAAAGGTTTAGGCAGCTAGATCATGTAGAGCTTTGTGCACCATTGTAAAACCATGGCTTTTACTCTGATCAAGCGGGAGCCTATAGAGAGTTTTGAGCAGAGGAACAGCAAGATCCACTTTATATTTTACAATGATCACTCCAACTGCTATTTTGAGAATAGGCTGTAGGTTGGCATGTGTAAAAACAGGGAGGCCAGTCAGGAAGCTTGTATAGTAATCCAAGTGAGAGATGACTGTAACTTCTATGGACTAAACTGTGTCTCTCCAAAATTCATATGTGGAAGACTTAATAGCCCCCCCGCCCCCTCGTGTGCCTGTATTGGAGATACTGCCTTTAAGGAGGTTATTAAGGTTAAGTGAGGTTATAAGGGCTCTGGGTCAAAAATATTGGAGTTCTTACATAAGAGGAAGAGACACCAGGGTTCTCTCTCCACCATGTGAAGAAGCAGAGAAAAGGTATCCCTCTACAAGCCAGGAAGAGGTCAGTCACAAGAACCTGACCATGCTAGCATCCCAAGTTCAGACTTGCAGACTCCAGAACTGTGAAAAAAAAATCTATTGTTTAAGCTGCCTGATCCATGGTATTTTGTTATGGCAGCTTGAGCCGACTAACACAGTGACTCAGACTGAGATGGTAGTGGTGGGGGGTAGTGGTCAGTAGTTGGGTTCTGTATATATCTTCAAAGTTGATTCAACAGAATTTCCTGTGAATGGGAAGGGGGACATTTAGATAAAGAATTAAGTTGTGAGGATGCTGAGTTTGAGGCGGTTACCATGTACTAACGTGAAAGGTCAATAGGCAGTTAGATATATGAGCCTGGGGTTTGGGAGACACGTTAAGGGCTGGAGATATAAATTTGGGCATATAGCACCATGTCTCAGTGACTATCCTGGAGGAGATTCCTGGGGGGATAACTGCAGAATAAGAGAAGAGGGCAAAGGACTGCTCTCTGAGGCATCCAACATTAAGAAACTTAGGAGAAGTGCAGGGAGCAGGAATACTGACAAGGTGGCCCCATCAGGTAGAAAGAAAACAGGAGAGTGTGTGTTCTGAAGCCAAGTGAAGACATTTTTCCAGGGGAAAGGAATGATCAGTGGACAGCCTCAAATATTGAGAGGTCAAGTAAGATGAGGACTGACCACTGACTGGATCAGTAACGTGAGAGTCATTATGATCTTGACAAAAGCACTACCACAAGCCCAGGGACAGCCTGTTTTGTTCACCGTGGTATCTTTAGCACCTAGCACAATGCCATGACCCAGGTAACAAGAATGTGTTTAATGAATACACGAAATGACTCTGTAGTCATTATTATTCTCATTTTATAGGTGATATATTAAGACTCAAAGAATATTAAATAGTAGCTGGTTAAGCAGATCTGGGACTCAAACACAGGCCTCATTTGATTCCAAAGTTCTATGTGATAATAATAGTTAATACTCGCTCTGTTTTTAGATGTGCCAAGAACCATTCTAGGTGTTTCCATATATTGTTTTAAATTCTCACCACACCCCAAAGCAACAATTACCATTTTTAACCCATTTTATAGAAGAAGAAACTGAGGAAAAGAGGGTTTAATAACTTATGCAAGACAAGCACCTTAAGTGTTCAAGCTGGAACTTGACCCCAGCCAGTCTGTGTAAAACAGATCTCTGAGCCACTCCATTTTCCTCCGTGGTTATGCTGCTACTATTCCATTCACTCCTTTAGAAATACTGCACTAGTTAGCCAGGGATGCCATGACAAAGCCTCACAGACTAGGTGCTTGAACCACAGGAATTTATCATCTCAGTTCTGGAGACTGGAGGTCTGAGAACAAGGCGTTAGCTGGACTGGTTCCTTCTAAAGGCCATGGAAGGAAGGGTCTATTCCAGGATTCTGTCCTTGGCTTGTAGATAGCCATCTTCACATCCTCTCCCCCTACATGTATCTGTGTCCAAATTTTCTTTTCGTAGAAGGATACCAGTCATATTGGATTACAACATATCCTAATGAACACATTTAAATTTAACTACCTCTTTTGGGGCGTCTGGGTGGCTCAGTCAGTTAAGCGTCCAACTTTGGTTCAGGTCATGATCTTGTGATTCATGAGTTTGAGCTCCGCATTGGGTTCTGTGCTGACAGCTCGGAGCCTGGAGCCTGCTTCAGATTCTGTGTCTCCCTCTCTCTCTGCCCCTCCCCTGTTTGTGCTCCATCTCTCTCTCTCTCTCTCTCTCAAAAATAAACACAAAAAAATAAATTTAACTACTTCTTTAAAGACGCAGTTACCAAATAAGGTCACATTTGAAGCACTGGAGATGAGGACTTCAACATATGTGTTCAGCAGGGATCGGGCAGTTGGTGTGGGGAGCACACAATTCAGCCCGTATAACAAATACAAACACTGTCATGTTGTCTCTAAATTCTAAGGTCACAGAACTACAGATTCTTTGCCCTGTCATCTGGGAGTTGTGATAAATTGGCAAGTCACTTTACCATGCCAAGTGTCGGTCTCCTCAAAGTATGGGAGAATAAGGTATGCACATACTTATTTTTTCTCAATACTGTTTTATTTGCTGAATGGATATTTGTTTTTATTCTTATTTGCCCAGCAAATACCAACATTTGGTTATCAGTCTCCCTTCTTATATTTTGCGATTCAGATGGATGCAAATGGTATCTTGTTTTAATTTGCATTTTTCTCATGCTAAGGGAGTTCGAGCATCTCTTTATATTCTGTTTTTTGAGTGTCTCTTCATATTCTGCTTAGCCATTTGGGCTTAGCTTCTGCAAACTGCTATTTATCTCCTCTATTTTTTTATTGTCAATGTGCATGATTTAAAAAAAAAACACGTATCTTCTGCTGGCCTATTAACTATGTCTATTATATTTTTTATTGAACAGATATACTAAGTTTTATTGTAGTTATGTTTATCAAGTTGTTTTTTTATAGTTTTGTTTTTTCATTTTGGAATCTTATTTAAGAAATCTTTTCCTACCCACAGAACACAAAGATATTCTCCTATACTTTCTTCTTTTCACTTTCTAGATTTCCACATTTCAGGCTTCCATGTAGAATCCACTATGTAAATGGTATAAGGGAAGAATCCACCTCATTTTCCTTCCTCTACTGAGCCAGTTTTCTCCCAACACAATCTATCAAAAAATCCATAATTTCCTCACTGCTCATACATGATGCTTCCATATATTCATGGGTCTATTTCTGAATTCTCTATGTGTTCCATTGGTCTGTTTCTCTGTTCATGCACCTATCTCTCTATTCCTGCGTTTATTATCATTTTTACTTACTACAACTTTGTGGTGTATCTTAATACTGGATCACATTCCCAGGGCAGTTTTGACAAAGGTGCCAGTGAAGGATTATGTACAAAGATGTTCTACATGGCATGTGAAAGCCAACCTGGATGCTCATCCATAGAGGGATGGGTACAAACATATGTGATGGATACATATTAAGAACTACTATGCTGCAGTAAGAAGCAAAGAGCTACCACAGTTACATGAGTAAATTTAAAAAATAAAATACTGAATGACATATATGAAATTTAGAAAACAAAATGAGGTTTATAGCGCAACACCATTTATGTAAGTCAAAATCTTTGGTAAGTGCTTGTTTTGTATTCTTTTATAAGGTGGTCAGTCAGGTGTGGCACAAAAGGAGACAGAGGAAAACACAGTTTACTATACTCACAGGTCCTAGAGATCAGAGACATGCCGTGCCGTGCCACCAGAGTGTCAAGATGCAGAGGACAGAAGCAGGGAAGAGACAGGGCTAGACCCTTTATTGGGGTTTCAGAGGGAAAGGCAAAACTGGGCATGGAAAGCAGTTCAAGACTGGCTAGTCTGAATAATTTCGATGGGCTCTAAGCTATAGAAGGATCCCTAGTTGCCTGGTACTTGGCTCTAGGCTGATTAAGGCAGAGGAATACTGAATGCTGGATGTCAGAGGTCAGATAGAGGGGAGCTGGCTCTGGGTTGAATAGTTTGCATGTATGTCTAAGGCATGTTCCCTGCTGAGACCTTGGCTATCTTTAAGAATTGGTTAGACCTGAGAAGGGCAGTGTCTCCCCAGTCAGAAAGGTTTTTTAAAATGTCAAAACATCATGGGATGCCTGGGTGGCTCAGTCTGTTAAGCATCCAACTCTTGATTTCTGCTCAGGTCATGATCTCACGGTTCGTGGGTTCAAGCCACTTGTTGGGCTCTAAACTGACAGTGCGAGCCTTCTTGGAGTTCTCTCTGTCTCTTTTCTCTCTCTCTGCCCTTTCCCTGCTCTCTCTCTCTTTCTCTCTCTCAAAATAAATATTTAAATGTCAAAACATCATAATACACAGAAATTAAATGCATATATATATATATATATATATATATATATAATACAATACTTAGATATGTATATTTTTGTAGCATATGTAGTGATGTGTGTACTATGGGTGCCTTTTGAGAGTTGAGAATGAAGTGTGGATGGGGAAGAAGGGGGACAATCAGGTAAACACCAGAGGTCTCGCCCACATTGGTGTGACAATGTGCTATGGAATGAGGAATATTTTCAACTCAACTCTGCTCCTGAGAGAAATAAGATAATAAATGAGATAACTAGAGATCATAAAAGTATCTTCTCTAGTTAACCCACAGGATTTTCATGAGAATCATATGGGTATTGTATGTGAAGCAGTTTAATAATCTATCAAGTACAATGTAATATTAGTTTTTATTGTGGTTTAATTTAGGAATATGAACACTTCTGTTTTCTCAAGCTTCTCTCTCTTTGGAGGGGGAGAGCTATATCTCATCCAGGTCTTCTGGGGGGCTTTAACTTTATTTAGATGGCAACAGCACTTACCAAAATCAGGAAACCGGTCGGGCAACATCATTTTTAACTGCACATAAGCAACTCACAGTAGTATAGGTGGAAATTGTAGAATAAATTCATCACACTTAAAATTACTTGTTCACCACCTATCCCACCAGATTATAAACTCCACGAGAGGCAGGATTATTGGGCTCACTATGCTGGGTTCACCACCCAGCATAGTGCCTACAATGTACTCATTTGTCAATAAATATTCATTTCCAGTGAAGTAATCAATGCAGCATTTTCCATTTTTTCAGAAAAACAAATTACCTGGTGGCCTTTCAGTTTACTTGAAAAATGACCTTCTCCAGGGTAGAACCCTACAGTTGGTTACTGTTATATGCCTAACATGTGGCACAATAATTGGCATGGAGTAGAAGCCCAGTAAACCTTGAATAAATGAATAAGTGGAAGGACATAGTGTGGCCTAACCAGGGTGTTAGATGCCACCAGTGGGTTTAATCAGAGAGCCATACTCAAAGTCCTTGTAACATGACATCACTGTAATTTTGGTTTGAGACAAAAGAAAGACTTTTTAGTCCCCAGCTTTAGGCTGACCTACTAGTCCAACTACCGGCCTCAGAGAAAATAATCCTGGCTATCATGTCACATTATCCTGGGAAAGTAACTTAACCTCAGGCTTCTGTTTCCACTTTAAGAACATGAGAGTTGCCCATCTGTTCAAATACTGTTTGAAGACTGCCAAAGGCTGAACTTCTAACAAGAAAGATGTCATTGTCAATACCTGCTCTTAACCACGGATGGGAAACAGAAGGTTCAGGTGAATGAATAGATGAGTTTCATTAATGTAAGTTACACATAGATAGCCAATTTTCAGAGAATGAGAATACTTGCCTGTACACAAAAGCCCATTTTGCCACTTGCTAATTCCGTAGCTTTGGAACCTTAACATTTCTAAGCACCTGTTGCTTCATTTGTAAAATGGGAATGATAATAACATTTATCTTATAAAGCAGGGTTGGCTAACAGTCCTGTAAAATGCCATTTAACAAATATTTTGGCTCCGTGGGTCTGATGGTATCTATCACAACTACTCCACTCTATAGTGTGAAAGCAGCCAGAGACAACACCTACATGGAGAGGCATGGCTGTGTTCCAATAAAAGTTTATTTGTGGATACTGAAATTTGCACTTTTAATAATTTTCACATGATAAAAAATATTATTAATTTTTTTTCAATCATGTATAAACCATACTTCGCTGGGGAACCATACAAAACCAAGTGGTAGGTTGGACCTGGTGCTTGGGCCATAGTTTGTCACCTACTGCTGCAGAGCTTCTGTGAGACTTAAACGTTAGCTATTTATCAGCCTCATTACTATTTATTATTTAAATGAAAAAAAACAAACAAGATTCAAAATTACAGGTGCAGTGTGATGTCAACTATATAGGTATACAAAGAAGTTGTGCCAACATGCTAGCAGTTATGATGTTGGGAGAGTAAGAGTCAGCTTAAGATGTTTCTTCTTTTAAAAATAAAACAGGGATGTTTGTGTGGCTCAGTTAGCTAAGCATCTGACTATTGATTTAGGCTCAGGTCATGGTCTCGTGGTTCATGGGATTGAGGCCTGCACTGGGCTCTGTGCTGACAGTGCGAGGCCTGCTTGGAATTCTCTCCCTCTCTCTCTCTCTTTGCCCCTCCCCTGCTCTCTCTCTCTCTCTTTCTCTCTCTCTCAAAAATAAATAAACATTAGAAGAATAAAAATAAAACATAAAAATTGCATTACAAAGAAATATAATTTAAGTAAAAAGATCCAGCCCTAAAAACAGTTAACAATCCCCAAAGGCAAGGGAATTAAAAGCAAAAATGAACTACTGGGACCTTATGAAGATAAAAAGCTTCTGCACAGCAAAGGAAACAACCAACAAAACTAAAAGGAAACCAACGGAATGGGAAAAGATATTTGTAAATGATGTATCAGACAAAGGGCTAGTATCCAGAATCTATAAAGAGCTCACCAAACTCCACACCCGAAAAACAAATAACCCAGTGAAGAAATGGGCAGAAAACATGAATAGACACTTCTCTAAAGAAGACATCCGGATGGCCAACAGGCACATGAAAAGATGTTCAACATCGTTCCTCATCAGGGAAATACAAATCAAAACCACACTCAGATATCACCTCACGCCAGTCAGAGTGGCCAAAATGAACAAATCGGGAGACTATAGATGCTGGAGAGGATGTGGAGAAACGGGAGCCCTCTTGCACTATTGGTGGGAATGCAAATTTGTGCAGCCACTCTGGAAAAGAGGGTGGAGGTTCCTCAAAAAATTAAAAATAGACCTATCCTATAACCCAGCAATAGCACTGCTAGGAATTTACCCAAGGGATACAGGAGTACTGATGCATAGGGGCACTTGTACCCCAATGTTTATAGCAGCACTTTCAACAATAGCCACATTATGGAAAGAGCCTAAATGTCCATCAACTGATGAATGGATAAAGAAATTGTGGTTTATATACACAATGGAGTACTACGTGGTAATGAGAAAGAATGAAATATGGCCTTTTGTAGCAATGTGGATGGAACTGGAGAGTGTGATGCTAAGTGAAATAAGCCATACAGAGAAAGACAGATACCATATGTTTTCACTCTTATGTGGATTCTGAGAAACTTAACAGAAACCCATGGGGGAGGGGAAGGAAAAAAAAAGAGGTTAGAGAGGGAGAGAGCCAAAGCATAAGAGACTCTTAAAAACTGAGAACAAACTGAGGGTTGATGGGGGGTGGGAGGGAGGGAAGGGTGGGTGATGGGTATTGAGGAGGGCACCTTTTGGGATGAGCACTGGGTGTTGTATGGAAACCAATTTGACAATAAATTTCATATATTGAAAAAAAAATAAAATAAATGGATTTAAAAAACCAAAAAACAATAATTATAGTGAATATAAATTCAATCTTCCTTTCACAATTCAGAAGGCACTTCAGATATCCATTATGCCCAAAGATCAATGGTAAGAATTAGTTACTACTGTAAAAGACTGTAGACAGAGAAACCAAGAATGGAAGGCTGAATCTATGCTGATCTTATATCACACCCAAGAAGCAGCTTTCCAAGTAGGTCTACTTCCTACTCTTCTTTGCCCTCCTTATCAGTGTGTTTACTGCTATAAAGGCAAATAAGTCCATAATCTAACAAGAGCAACAGACAAGAAAACAGCCAAATCCAGTAGCATGTAGAAGAGAAAAGCAACAGGAGCAGAAAGGAAGAACATCCAACTCAACCCAATCACTAGAAGTGGAAGTGGTTGTAGTTGAGTAGTTAGAGAGCGCTTCCTGGAAAGATGAAGGTGGAGCTAACTCCTCGAGGAGGAGGAGAAGGAAGCCAGAGTGTAAGAAGAGCATTTCAGACAAGGGCACCCCATGGGAAAGCAACATGTGGCAATGGCTGGAGGCAAGGCAGAGCACTGAAGGATTATAAATGTGGAAGTTGAGTATGACTGGAGAGTAGGATGCAAGCAGGATAGTGGAGAACACAGTGCTAGACAAGCAGGCAAGGGTCTGTGGATCCTATATACCTTACTCATGATCTAGGACTGTACCCTAGTCATTAAATCATTTCTTGACCTGTAAGCCTCAGTTATTTGATGGTAAAATGGTGAGAATAAGATCTACCTGGTGGGATTAATGCTGGGGAGATTAAATGAGGTAATGTACATAAAAAATGAGCATATTTCAGGATAGGCTTTATACTATTGAAATCAGTTTAATCAAAAATTGTTTTTAAATAACTTTCAAATGAAAGGTATGTGCTTTCCCATAAAACTGCAAATTCAAAACAATGTCTTCATTTGATAGCCACTGAGCTTTCGAATTTTTCTAGTACGTGAAGACTCATTTTGTAAAGGAAAATCACTTGTAGTCTGGTCTCAGTGAGTAAATAGGAGTTAGAGCACAGGATGCAGCCTCCCAAATGGCCTCTGCATTTGCAAAGGTATTTGGAAGCTGGTCATTTGACTTTTAAGGAAAAAGTATTAAAGTAGAGGATCCTTCCTGAATGTTTTGAGAGTTCAAATTTCTAACTTTGAAATACATCAATAAAATTATCAATTAAATGATAGCTAGTGAAAAATCTACCCTACTGTGTTGGTAAATATGATTTCTGTATTTTTGTTACTTTTGATTTGTATTTATATTTCATCAATTAAAAAAGAATGCTCTCTCTCTAAGGGCACCTGGGTGGCTTGGTCAGTTAAGTAATGGGCTCCTGATTTTGACTCAGGTCACGATCTCAGTGTTTGTGAGCTCCAGTCCTTTGTGGGGCTCTGTGCTGACAGCTCGGAGTCTGGAGCCTGCTTGGAATTCTCTCACCTTCTCTCTCTCCCCCTCCCCCACTCATGTGCAGGTTTCCCCCCCCCAAATAAATAAATAAATAAACTTAGAAAAGAGCGCTCCCTAATTATTTAAATTTGGCCATGTTCTGATTCTATATGACTTTCTAATTTTCCTTGAAAGGGAAGATGTAAATGAAAAAGATGCAAATATAAATGACAGTTTAGTCTTCAGATAAGAGCAGGTTTTTTTTTAATTGCAGAAACATGATTTATGTTAGACTATTATAAATATTTTCTTTTTTTTAAAGGCTTATTTATTTTTGAGAGTGAGAGAGTGGGGTTGGAGCAGAGAGAGAGAGGGAGACACAGAATCCGAAGCAGGCTCCAGACTCAGAGCTGTCAGCACAGAGCCCGACGCAGGGCTTGAACTCACAAGCCGTGAGATCATGACCTGGGCCAAAGTTGAATGTTCAACTGACTGAGCCACCCACCCAGGTGCCCTATATTGTAAATATTTTCTTGAAAAAAGTTGAATTTAAGCTAACAGTTATTTTAAAATAATTTTATAAAGAACTCTTACACTAACCATAAGAGATTCTTAAAGATAGAGAACAAACTGAGGGCTATGAAGGGAAGCGGGTGGGGGATGGGCTAGATGGGTGAGGGCTAGATGGCATTAAGGAGGGCACTTGTTTATGATGAGTGCTGGGTGTTGTATGTAAGTGATGAATCACTGAATTCTATTTCTCAAACCAATATCGCACTCTATAGTAACTAACTAGAACGTAAATACAAATTTGAAAAGAACAAAAACCTCTTACACTTAAATTGGGACTAGCAGCCAAAAGGGCTTAGGGTCAGAAGCAAAAGTTGTTGAAGTTAATTTTTCCCCCAGCTTTACTTCTGACATTAGGTGAGACTGCTACTCCATTACATCTCCTATCTGTGAAAAAGGCTGTATTTGTAATCCACAAACATCAGGGTTGGAAAGCAGACTTTTAAATAAGTACATTAATACACTCTGAAAGTGGAAAGATTTGATTTCAGAAATATAATGCAAATCTATTCCAGGTTTTCTGGTTTCTGCTCCACAGAACACACCAGCTCTTGCTGCCCAAACCATGGGGATTTCTATACCACATCCTCCAATCCCACAGAAATCGTTAAGAAAGAAAGTCTATTATATAAATTCATTGACCTCTGCATCAGATAATTTGCTTTGTTTTCTTCCCAATGGCAGTCAAAAAGAAATGCCATGCAAGTATTAAAAATTAATTAATCTTTTTAAGAGAGCAAATGCAATATGCATCAAGAGCCAAAAAATGTACTTATTACCTTTTGACCCACTAATCATACTTCTGGAAAGAAAACAAGCAGAAACTTATTATATAGTGAAAAAGAAAAAAAAAAAGTGGAAACAGACTTAAAATGCCCAAGAATTGGGGCATGGCTAACTAGCCCAGAATTATAAACAGACAAAGTATTATGCAGCCATTTAAAGGGACACTATTGAAAATACATCACGAAATTTGTATAAAACAATGATAAATGCATTATATATATGTATATATACCCTATATAGAGAGAGATTGTAAAATGCAAAATCTATTCATTGATATGATATTGAGAAGAATTTAAGAGACATGTAAGATGCAGCTTATCCACATCGCATATGGCATTTCTTTTGAGTAGATGATTTTTTTGGGGGTGCTCCTTGAAATAGTAAAAAGATGCTGCCGGAATCAACAGATCACTTAGATTTTCTCACTCTCGTTTTCTTTCTTTTGTAAAATATAGCCCCAAAAGGTGACCCGAATGTTGTACTTGCCCATTTTCTCTCTTTTTATGTCCCAAAGGAATTTGTTTCTTCTGATAAGCATTATGAATCGGTTTACTCAATAATCAAACTTAGGTTATTAGACATTCAGTTACTCACTTTTTGGTGCACCTGTGAAGTTCTTTCTGCCAGAATTCTTGACCACTTAGAGAAGACATACTTCCCCTTTTCTTCACAGAATGAGCCATTCTGTCTTTAGCAATGTCTGACATCATCATAGCCTATGGAAAGCAACTTTGTAAAATAGCAGATGGAAGATCTGAAAACATTTTAGTTAGTATAACACAGAGACTCATTCTAGATTAAAAAACACAGAATAGGGGTGCCTTGGTGGCTCAGTTGGTTAAGCATCCGACTTTGGCTCAGGTCATGATCTCATGGTCCGTGAGTTTGAGCCCCGCGTCAGGCTCTGTGCTGACAGCTCAGAGCCTGGAACCTGTTTCAGATTCTGTGTCTCCCTCTCTCTCTGACCCTCCCCTATTCATGCTGTCTCTCCCTGTCTCAAAAATAAATAAACGTTAAAAAAATTTTTAAAAACTACAAAAAACAAAGAATAGTCTTCTACAATTTTTGAATGGGGATGTGCACTTTCCTTGAGAGTAATGAGTACATGTTGTTATTCTGATCAGTATAATTGGAAATATGATAACTCCTCTAACTTTTATCTATGCAATAGTATAATTCACATAAGCAGATATTAAGCTTCAGCTAAATGCTTAATAGCAGAAGAGGTTAAGTCACTGAGAAATGATACCCTTGTGTGGAAGAAAGATATTCCATGTCAGAAAGCAGTATTTTTTATTGCCTCTCCCCCCAAATTAATCCTGATAAAAGTTGGCTAAGTAATATGTGTTGCTGTTGTTAGTACTTTAAAAATTAAAATTTTCTTCCCCAAAGGGTATTTTTTTCAAGCCAAAGAGATTTACTTTGTAAACAGCACACAGAACTTAACCTTAAGCAAAGTATTTTATTAGAAAACCTACTTCCTTCTCTCAAATGCTTGTCAAAAAGCTGCCAGTAGGAATGGATTCCCAGAATTTAGACTGTAGGTCTACTGCTCTATTGCCTACATAGAAATTTAGATAGTCATTTAAATTATTTTATAATCTGTAAATCTGAGAGCCCTAATAAGGAGACACTGTCCTAGACACTAAAAAGAACTAAAACAGAGTCCCTGCTTTCAAGGAGCTGGCAGTTGAGCGGGTAGGGCAGACAAGTATACAATCTAAAAACCTCAGCGTGATCAGCGGCAGAGTAGAGAGGCAAAGGGCACACAGATTTGGCAGAAGTATCGTGTGCTGGAAGGGAGGCAGTGAGGGGTGTGTGTGTGATTGTGTGCCTGTGTGAGTGTGTGCATGAGCGTGAGCATCCCTCTGTGGGTGTGTGCCTGTGTGGGCATGAGTGTGTGAGGCTGTGTGTATGAGTGTCGGTGTACATGGGTGTAAGTGTATGCCTGTGTGTACCCGTGTGTGCCCCTGTGTGTATGAGCTATTGATTATCTGTGCACCCAAGTGAGTGTGTGCCTGTGTGTCTGTGTGTGAGCCTTTGTGTGCTCTGTGTCTGTGTACTGAATGTGGGTGTGCGTCTTGTGTGTGTGCGGTGTGTGAGTGTGGGCATCTGTGTATGCTTGTGTGTATAAGTGTCTGTGTGTGTCTGTGTATATGACTGTGAGTGCCTACATGTGTCTATGCGTGTGGTAGGGCACACTGAACCTCATTAAGTGGGTCATTCAGGTTCTGATCCAAAGCGACACAGATAGACCTTGGTCTGCTCACTCGTTTCCAGAGTTGGGATCTAGAGGTCCCCAAGGGTGTGGCCGCCCAGTGTTGCCGGGCCTCAGTGCTGCAGAGGACTCATCGCTCTCAAGGAGCAGACCAAGCTGGCCAGCTCTGTACTAGGCATCACCCTAAAGCTCAGACATGCAGGAGGTCCGAAGGGGGGTGGGGGGTGGAGGGGGTGGGGACGAAAGGCCAAGACTTACTTCCAGTGATTTGGGGCCACTTTCTCCCATTTGTCGTGGGGAGGAGGGGTAGGCTTCAGGGAGGCCAAGGCCAGCGCAGACAGGCCATTTCTTACCACAGGGCCCTCCCTCCTCGGCAACCCTCCCACCTGCTCTATCTTCTCCGCTCCCACCCCCAGGCGCCACGGAGAGTGAGCGCTTACCCACAGCAGCGCTGGAGCCGCGGCTCCGCCAGGGCCCTCCTGGACCTCCCTCTCCTCCACTGCGGGAGCCTGCGGCGCACGGCGAGGCCGCCGCCGCCCGCGTCTCCCTCCGCCTGCGGCCGCCCGCGCACTCCCCGTGTGCTCCGCGCCGGGTCTCCAGGGTGACTTCCTCAAACAGACTCCTCTGCCCGCCCGGGGAGGGGCATAGTAGCTGCGTGGTCCTCTGAGCTGCCCTAAGGATTAAGGATCTCATCGTCTCTGCCCAGCGGAGGACGCCCTGAGCCCGTTTGTGCCCCGGGGTGGCTGTGAGCTGGAGGGAACCGGTTCATCCTACGGCGAGGTCCTCTGGGACCCAAGCAGCAGCCCACGGAGCCCTCATCCAGGTCCCTTTTCCCTGAACGCCAGGGGCAGGAGTGCGGTTTCCTGGGGCAGGAAATCTGAGGCACAAAGAGAAAGTAGAGCCCCCCCTTCGCTTTCCCAGATCCCCAGATCCCTGAGGCTCCAAGGTACAGATACGCCATCAGAGGGATAATTTGTTGAGAGCTAATATTTACCAGATACTTGGAAAACAGCTTCCGTTTTATTTAGTTGTCCCAACAAGTCTGTCAAGGGAAGGTTGTTAACCTTTTACAGATAGAGAAAATTGAGATTCTGAGATCTTAAATAACATGCGCAGGGCCGTGCAGCGTATGGATTTATCTCCTGTGCCTTGCAAATACGGCTCCTTCACTTTCCTTAACAGTTCTCTTCCCAACCTCTTAAAGTTTAAGAAGCTTTGAAATGGAGGCTGTTTGGGCTTGAGGAGCCACCTGCCGTATCTAATAGGCCCTTCGTCCTTAATTTCCTTAATAATTAACTCCAGGCTCCTTCCCTCAACCCAAAGCAAACAAACCAAACCCTTGAAAGAACCTTACATAGTGCACAATCACTGGAGATAGAAATAAAATAATGCCTCTAAGTCACTAGCTTGGCACATGTCCCTTGATTGAGTGCTCAGTGCAGTCAGCATTAGCTTACAATAGCAATACACTGGGATAACCGTAGAGCCAGAGAAAGATCAATAAAGTGTTCTGGTTCCATCCCAATGCCTATTCATAGACAAATAAGAACAGGAAAGGATTGTTTATTGAGTGTCTACTATGTAGTAGGCAGGAACTATTAGGTGACTGATAAAGATTATCTCATTTAAACTGTTCGTTGGCCCCATGATAAAGGAACATTAACTCCATTTTTTTTTTTTTTTTTTTTAAGACAAGAATGAAGAATCATTGAGTAGCATGCTCAAGTCTGTAGTTAAATCACGGAGCTGGATTTGTCCAACTCTAAAACTTTTGCACTGTGCCAAACCTTTCGCCTGCTTTGCCCACCCTAAACATGAGACAGCACTTTCCAGAAATGTGATAAAATTTTAAGCGGCTGCTGATAAAAGAGGTTCACAACTGAATTTATTTTTAGAGTTTTCATTTATTTTTCAGAAAAAAAAATCACATGTAAATAACAACTTACTCAGATATTTCATCTTGATCTCATGTATAATTAAACTTTGTTCTGAAACGGGAACCCTTGTTGCAGTAATGTGTCATGATAAATAATTGCATATTCAGGATTTGTGAAATGGGTGATCGGGAAAATTATGACAGAAAAAACATTTGTAAAAATCATTATTTACAAAAAAAATGATATCCACACCTTTTCTAACTCATAAGGCAAGTAACGTTAAAATGTTCTCATGATTATCTTCAATAAATCAGTACTACACATTCACGTCACCATTGCTCAACAGCGAGCTTTGCTGCAGCCAGCCCTTGCTTCTTTTGCTGTTTCTCTTCTTGAGCACAGCGCAGAAGCAGTAAAGCTTTCATCATAGACAAAGCAGTAATGTCTATGGGAATAAAAGTACTCTCTGTTGAATTACAACACGTAGGAAAAAGAGCCAGGCATCAACTTTTTAACAAGATTTTAAAAATATACTTGAGTATTTTAATCCACAATGTCTTTTATAAATATTTTATGCTCAAGGAATTTTGTGAAATTATATACTCCGTACAGGTCATAAAGAAATTCAGCTTACTGTTGCTATAAAGATCATGGGGGGAATTCTAAATAAAGGCTACCACCAACTGAAATTCAAGTATATACGAACAGCATTTTCCTTAAGAAAGACAACTGACTGAATTTTATTACATTTAGAAACACAGGAAAATTTCTGACATTCTTTTCCTAATCTCTCTTATTGTTAAAGTAAAAAAAAAATGGATGACACTTAGTAGGCATGAACATTAAAATCCGATCATTTCATTCATAGATTTTTTTTCGTACGGAAAGTGAAAAATTAAAAAAAAATTGTATATTGAAACCCAACAATATTCAAACAGTTAAAAAAAAGCCAGCTCTATAAATGACTGCTTAGCCTGTAGTGAAGCTCTACTCATAGATAAGATTAGCATATCATCATACCAACACTTGGCTTTTTCCAGAAAATGTATTCAACAGCAATTTTCCAACTCTCTTAAATTGAGAGAGAAACAGACAGATCAGACAGGAGCCAATCTCTTTCATGCACATCCATTGAACAAAGCAAGAATTCAATACTGACCAGCAAAACCAACACAGCTATAAGAATTATCATCCTATCACCTCTCACAAGGAAAAGAAAACAATCTGGCTTTGGACCTTGGGACAGTGATCCCAGCGATAGTTATTTGGTGTATTATTTAAAATAGTTTAAAGTAATGATGTATGTATGAATAACACTAAGCATTAGTTTTGCCAAAAAAAGACAAAAGGTGGAGAAAATGTCAATGAAGTAATATACAGCTGAACAAATGAGATGGAATTAACATTCACATGATACACTCATTCGATGTAATATTTTAAAATGATAAATGGCTTGTCATCTATCAAGCCGATTCACAAACTCTGAATGAATTAAAAATTGAGCTATATTTATAGAAGTGTAAAGTGATTTCAGCTTTATTCTGAATCGGTTTGTCCAGGAATTTTTTTAAACGAATTTTGCTGATTTTGAGTAAAAACAATTGATTTCAAAATAAAGCATAGCAAAAAAAGAACTGGAAAATGCTTACTAATAGAGTGTACAGTTCTGCAAAATCCTTGCTAAATAATGTATCCCTCTCATTTAAAAAAACATTTTTATATAGTTTCTAACAAGATTATGTAAAAATGCTGTCAGTGTTGAGATATCATGATTCAATTTCTTAAAGCTGTTTAATAAAATATTATCAAAGGTTGTCCATTAGCAGTAGTTCCACTCTGTAAAGAATTTGGATTGTTTTCAACAGATGGCAGCCTGATGTGCTGGTCATTAGTACAGACCTTAAACATGATACTTAAAAAATTAATATACTAAAACAACTTCATTGTTTTATTTTGAATATTTTAGGGGATAAAGTTAAATTCACTAAGATATACTAATGAAACTTAAAATAAATACTAATTGATTTGAAATGGTAGGGATTTTTCAAAGACCCAGAAGCATCCTTTCAAAACATTCCTGGTTGTATTATTTGCAGTCCTTGAAGGATATGTAAGCTGGTGTTAAAAAGAAAACGTTTCTCAAGTTTCTTCAAGGTGTGTTTGGGAAAAAAAAAGTGTTCTTGTGATTTAATAACTTTCTTAAGCTTCATTAAAACACTGACCTTTATTATCAATGTCCGAGGGGTGGGGACTATGGCATAGGATCATGTATTCGCAGGCCACTGTGAACATTTGTCAGAACCAGTAGACCGGGACACAATTTGGAAAATACTGGAATATAGGTGAATGCAGTAGAAGTTTCCATTACTTATTTTTCTTTCAGGCATTAAGTGACACATAAAAATATATTTGCTTCTCATTGAAACATCTGTTCTTATAAGCTTAAAGATGTATTTAGAACAAGCAATCTACTATCCTAGGGATAGAAGGAGACAATCAAAAATACTATAAGTCAAAGGAAAAATAACTTTAGAAGTTATACGTGGAGAATAAATTATTATACTTATGGTGAATGTCAATAAGGAGGTGCCTTTCTCTCACAAGAATACTCGTTGAAGATAGAAATCAGATATTAAACATGAGGGATAATGAAGAGGTATGACCATGATCACCTTAATAGACCCGAAAATTTGACATTCCTTCAAGAAGAATATTTCAGTTTGAATTAGATATTAAAATTGCAACTCTAGCCTACAGAAGACGACAGAACATCAAAGCAATGACATAAAGAAAAGCTAGTGGGTTTTCGTTTGTTGTTTGTTTTTTAATATTTGGAGATTTAAATATAGGACTCCTACCTCATTTTTCCTCCATACACTCCATGCACAAAATATAATGTCATGGCATCCATGTTTAATTCATGAGTGAGGGAATGGCATTTAGATGCTGTTTGCTAAATGGAAAAAAAACCCACAAAAGAAGCAGGAAAATCCAATAAAGCCTCAAGACAGAAGTGCACATAGTAAAAGGTAGTGGGGAGGGGGGGATCATCAGAACACTCTTTAATCAATGTAACATAGATTGATTTGTCCATTTGTATCAACAATTTAATTTGACTTATTTCAAGGAAACATCATTTTTACTTATATTAACTTTTGAAGCAATATTTAGAGATCACCCACCTTTTGATATCATAACAAAATTATACTTGCATTGAAAAAAATTGCTGGTCAAAAAACCATGTAGCAAAATGAATATTTTTAAACTGAATGGGATTTTGCTGAATGCATAATCTAAGGAAAAAGAAGGCTTAAAAAAAATAGCAAACTCCACAACTCATCTTCTTAGTAGATATCTGCACATATTACTGTGTCATTCAAATTTAATTTACAGCGTGGTTATTTCGGAAAAAAAATAAAGGAAAAATAAAAATGATTGGTGCAACTCCTATAGAATGACACCAGTCCATGCTTATACAGCATCCAGTTCAAAGACGTACAAAATAAATAGGGTCAACTCACAAGTTACATATCTGTCTGAGTGTCTCTTGCAAGGAGGAAGACATTTATTAGGACTTTGTATTTGCAATGAGTGAGAACTTGCAGTCTCCCTACAGTTTCTCTTAGTCTTTTAAGACATTGATGAAAAGGACAGAAATATGAAAATGAGAGAATGAATTTCAAGCCACTTTGACACAGAGATAGCATAACAGGAGAACTCTAAGCAACTCTAGAAAAAGCCCTGAATCTTTTTTTTTTTTTTTTAAGATTGGAGAAAGTTAAATGGACTGAGTGAAAAAATAAGCTCACTAGAAAAGTGATATTTGACTTACAGTTAATGTCTAAAATCTGATAAAATGTCATAACTAAGAAGGACCTCAGAGACCTATTAGGGCAGTGATTCTCAAAATTTGGGTGCTTGTCAAAATACATATTACTAAATAGTATCCCTAGAGATTTATTCATTCAATGTAAACTTATTGATGTGCTACTATCTTCTAAGCTCTGGGGATGTGGTGGTGACTGAGCCAAAATCATTGTCCTTTAAATGAATGTTAATGCAAACAGTCCAAAAGTCATAATTTGAGAAACATACTCTTTTCCAACAATTTTGCTATTACAATTACCCATATTTTGATACTAATTTTTCATAGCACCTTTCAACCTTGGGATTCAAATGGAATATGTAGAATTTATTTCCCAGAATGAACAAGCAAAACTGGCCAGCGGCTCCCTCTGCAGTCAAGATAACTGGGTTACTTCCAGCTTCAGTGTCACTTTGGGCAAATTAATTAATCTAAGCCTCAATGTCATCATTTGTAAAATAGGAATTAAAAAGAGTACCTACAACATTTGGGTTGATATAAGGATTAAATGAGCTAATATCTATATTGACTGGTATATGGTAAGCACTCCAGTAAGTATAAATTTTTATTATACATCAGTCAATCACTGTGATTGTACAAGTTTTCTTATGAACCCCCCCAAGTGGATCCATCTGAGTCTAGTAGAATCATGGAACTTCAGAGGCGGGAAAAATTTTATAGATTGTTGATACGTTATGATGGTGTTTAAATAGTGTTGGTTGGGGGGGGCACAGATTTAAACTGCTGAAGGAACTCATTCATGGCTTTGAACTGTTTTGTCTAACAGAATTCCATGTGCAACTTTAGTAGAAAAAAGTCCTGCTGTTAAGAAAAGCTTGAAAATCACTGGCAATCCCAATCCTTCATTCTAAGGATGAGAAACTGAGAAGGGTAGTGATTTGTCCAACATCACACAGCAGGAGTTAGTGGTAGAGTTAATGTAGTTACCAGGTTTCTTTAAAGAAGATTTAGAAATGACAATGTGTAAAATTATTGCCTCAAACACTTTGCAGATTAAGATTGAGTAAAAATACATAAAAACAAAAATAAAGCATCTCTATTTACTGAAAACCATTTGAAATGTCGACATTCTTTCTCTATAGGTTAAATATGTTCCCAAATACCATACAGTGACTTTTCAGTTTGGCTGTAAGTGTAGAGAAGAACAGAGCTCTAAAAATAATTAAAAATTTAATTCTTAGGAATTATAAATTCCAACTATGGTAAAATTCAGACTAATTCTTAATAAGAATTTATTTTAAAAATATCAAGAAAATATGGAATTTATTTTAAAAAGAAAAACATACTTTCCATGTTGTCAAAATAAAGCAATATCATTCATACTTTCTATCTTGTTAGAACAGAAACTTTTAAAATCATAAATCTCAGGAAATGGTGTTCTGGTTAATGAGAACTCTTGCTTTTTATTTTAACCCCTGGTATTGAAAATATTACTATATACTTGCCCATTTTGTTTAATTTTAAGAATTGATAATGAACCTGACTTAATGTTGTTGTTGTTTTTTTTCAATAGCAGAGACTCTTGCATTGTCTAGGATTATTTTTCCTAATGTGAATTCCTATTGTACAGTACTATAGATACAGGTATAACAGGTATAAACTATAAGTTTGAAAAAAAGCCCACCAGAATCTAAATCCCTGATATGAGTTTATTGTGTTATTCTTTGACCTATTTTCTGAAAGGAGAAGGGATGTATTCTCTAATGAGGTTCTGGTTATTGAAAGTTTAATAATTATGAAGCCAATGACTTCCATTCTGTTTCACAAAGCCTAATTAAGGGATCATAAGAGATCTCCATAGTTTTAAATTTAGTTCCTGGAAACATTTGAATAATGTTAGAAATTATTGTAATCTATGTTTTAAATTATATTTTTTACAATATCAACAAAATTACTCTGAAAGAAAACCCTTGTGCTTAATTACTAATTCACGCTGGAACTATATAAAATAAAATATAAAGAGCAAGACATAAGAACCAGTAATATTTACACATTTTTAATATGCTTTGTACTCATAATATTCAATATGTTTTCTCATGAATTACTTAAAAACGCATTTTTATATTTGTATGTTGGATAATTCTCAATTATCTTACCTACAACTATCTGCTTATTCTCCATTGGTTTCAGTGTTTGAAGTTTTCCCTATGTTTTATGGGAGTGAAAAGTTTGCATTTTCTATTTTGGTTTCAAAATCAAATTGAGTATCTTTACTTAAAATGAGTATATTAATAATTTGTTCAAAGAACTTCAATACCAGACTATTTGGGGAGCCAACTGAGAGTGTTTGGATAGTAGGAATTCTTCTGAGGTGAAACAGACCTTTTTGAACATTCTCTTGGTAGCAAGCACTGATTGAGAAGTACAAATATTAATTTAAAAAGTTCCACTATAAACAATTGCCAGTCACAATCTCTTTTTAAAAGTAAGACTTACAAAATTTAATTTGATTCTAAAATTTAAAGGGCTAACGATTCTTTGTCAAATATAAGTGAATGTAAAACTTAATCAACTAATGATAAATATAACAGCTTAATAATTACAGTTATTTAACAGTGTAACTTAGAATAAGAATTGGTTCATGTTTAAAGAAAGCTCTATGACTTAAAGGGAGTTTTATATTTTCAGATGGTAGAGGAGGGAGGTTTTACAACTGTGACCCACCCCTGAAGAAGTGCTTCTCCATTCTGAATCCCCCCAGTGTGAGGCCAGACTGAGTAATTACAGTTTTAATCACACCTTGCAACAATGAAATCATGACATAAATTTTTGATAACTCTCTTCCTGGTTCCCTAAGAGTGGCAACGATTTATAGTTACATATGATGAATCTTAGCCAAAAGGAAATTTATTGTACAATGTGGATAGAATCTCATAATCTCATTTATAAAGCTTTTTTTTTTCCTTCCCAAATGATATAAATGATGATGATTAAAATTTTCCTTCTGGACTTAAATAGGGAACTAAATTTTTTTTTTCTGAGATTTCAATCTTAGTGTTTTGATTCCTGTAGGTAAAGAGAAAGATATGTGACCATTCTCCATGCTAGATGGGAGAGACTCTGTTCAGAGTAATTGTGCAAAAGCTGTTAACCAGTTCACCTATGGAAAGTTTTGAAATTTTAAAATCACAATTTTGGCTTTAGTCTGATATTATTCAGCAAATCTCCACATTTGCTAAACTGTAGAGAGAGGGGGGCAAGGTTAAGACTTGAACATCTTCTCTACTCTTGGTTAGAATTTCATATACTTAAACTTTAAATATGAATTGCTTTCCCTTTTTACACAAGTTATAAAAATAAGAGGTCCTGTTTACACAGTTTGCATTTTTATGAAATTTGCAGTTTGAAAAAAAAGCTTTTTAAAAAGTGGTAATTAATGCTTTTCTTGAATATGCTGTAACTTTAGAATTTTTTTTTCTGAAATAGTTTCTGAATTTAACCCACTAAATATTTGAAGATAGAATTTTTATTTAGCACTAGAGTAAAACATACTAAGGATTGAAGAAAAGGAAGTGTTTTTTTTTTCCTGGTTCCACTTAATTTTCTTTGTATGTGGCACCCCCTTTATGACAGCTATCAATATTATATTTAAATTTTATATATTGACAAAATGCAATCTACCTCTGTAAGCATTGTGCCATTCAACAGTACTACTATTAAATTTACATACCACAGTTGAAATTACATCCATTTCAGGAATGGTAAAATGCTAAAACTCAAGTGTCTAACTGCCTTACTGGAATGAGTACAATTTACAAATACAATAATTACATTTTAAAACCATTAACAATATTACACCTAGAAGTAAATACTGTAAGACTGGTCACCATGGTATTGTGTGAGGGAAATCATTGCTGAAAGTCACTGACATTTCCAGCAGATATATCCCGAGTGCAGATTTTGGTTTGTTTTCATCAAACCAAAATTAAAACCTGTTTCTCATACAACAGTTCTCCATTATATGAATCCTCCAAATCCTTGCATATGATTTTATTAGTTATCTGCCAAGTATTTTCCTGCAAAACAAAACATATCAACAGGTTACCTTCCATAACGTGATTATTATATGGGGGCAACATTTTTATTCTTCCTGCCCTACCACTAGAAGCTAGTCGCTGCATCTTGAGGAGAGCAATACTAGTATCAAATATGCGCAATTTTTTAAGTTTTCAATTTCCCAGCCCAGCAAGTTGTCTTTTCACATTTCCGAATGAATCCTTTGCAGAGGTTTAGGTTTTAGGATAGGGTGGAGGATTTGTTCCCGGATGTGGGAACCCAACTTGTTACAAGAACAGTAACCATATAACCTGGGTCATTTTTTGACAGTGAAAGGGCTATAACTGATAATTACACAAGTATAGCAGGCATAAAAACCAGCAAGTCATTGATATCTTGTTATCCCAGCAAGTCATGGATAAGTATAATCACCCTAGTATTGGG
This sequence comes from Panthera tigris, assembly GCF_018350195.1. NCBI lineage: Eukaryota > Metazoa > Chordata > Mammalia > Carnivora > Felidae > Panthera > Panthera tigris. The sequence goes on along the minus strand of NC_056667.1, from coordinate 54,727,996 downwards.
GACTCCTTTGCCAACCAACTATTATATATGCCAAAAACCTGTCTCATGGCCATTGCAGCTCATGGGCAACCATTGCTGATACCTGCCCTAGATTCTTTAAGGGTACTTATATTAAAGTGAAAGATCTTCTCAGATCTCAGCTATGCCTAACAAGTCTAAAACCTATGAAGTCCTGTTGGAGAAAAAGTTTTCAGTTAAGAGGTAAATTCAAAGGCAAATAGCATTTATTTTGTTTGCATATATATATATATATATATATATATATATATTTTGTTTGCCCATATATATATATATATATATATATGTAAAAGTAGGATTTACTCCATTAACCGTAGTGTATACATGTATATAATGGGAATGACTGGTCATCCCTGCATAAGAAACAGAACCAGAGGCATGATAAATAGTCAGGGCCTAACAGGCACATGAAAAGATGTTCAACGTCGCTCCTTATCAGGGAAATACAAATCAAAACCACACTCAGATATCACCTCACGCCAGTCAGAGTGGCCAAAATGAAGAAATCAGGAGACTATAGATGCTGGAGAGGATGTGGAGAAACAGGAACCCTCTTGCACTGTTGGTGGGAATGCAAATTGGTGCAGCCGCTCTGGAAAGCAGTGTGGAGGTTCCTCAGAAAATTAAAAATAGACCTACCCTATGACCCAGCAATAGCACTGCTAGGAATTTATCCAAGGGATACAGGAGTACTGATGCATAGGGGCACATGTACCCCAATGTTTATAGCGGCACTCTCAACAATAGCCAAATTATGGAAAGAGCCTAAATGTCCATCAACTGATGAATGGATAAAGAAATTGTGGTTTATATACACAATGGAATACTACGTGGCAATGAGAAAAAATGAAATATGGCCTTTTGTAGCAACATGGATGGAACTGGAGAATGTGATGCTAAGTGAAATAAGCCATACAGAGAAAGACAGATACCATATGGTTTCACTCTTATGTGGATCCTGAGAAACATAACAGAAACCCATGGGGGAGGGGAAGGAGAAAAAAAAAAAAAAAAGAGGTTAGAGTGGGAGAGAGCCAAAGCATAAGAGACTGTTAAAAACTGAGAACAAACTGAGGGTTGATGGGGGGTGGGAGGGAGGGCAGGGTGGGTGATGGGTATTGAGGAGGGCACCTTTTGGGATGAGCACTGGGTGTTGTATGGAAACCAATTTGACAGTAAATTTCATATATTAAAAAAAAAATAGTCAGGGCCTTTCTAATTTCTGATTTCCAGTTTATTATCCCATTTTTACCTCATTCTATAATTGGTTTGCTTTCTAACTGGGATGAGAAATGGGGATTGGGAGTGGGGAAGAGGAAAAGAAAGAAGACGAGCAAATCAGACACTATTCCTTCTTAAGAAAGAGTAGCTATGGCAACACTATTTTTGCAAATGAAACTCACAGGATACCCACTTACCTGCAGCAAATCTTTTCTTGATAAGTGAAAACCGATACCCTGCTCCAACAAGTTCAATGTCACAACCAGAAAGGGTGCTTCCTTCACTTGTAAACTGCACAACCAATGGGGAAGGTTTGCTTGGGCCTTCAGATAACTGAAATCTTGCCAATAAAGAACCCACCCCTAAGAAAAGAGTATCATTACAAGGTAACAGTCAACACAACATGATGGATATAGTTTTGGAAATTGTATTCAAAAGTTAACATACACAATCTAACTTACTAGACAATGGTATATGTTTCAGTGACAAAATGGTAATGAATGAAATTTATCATGAAATATTATGAGGAACTCCTTTTTGAACACTGATGAAAGTGTAACTCAGACAAATGGTACTCCAAAATTTGGGAGCATGATACTTGGAAGGCAATGTATTTTCCAAGCTATGATTAATATCACAAGAAAGTAAGAAATACCTAAACTAGCAGAGAGTTGAGATCTGATACAAAATGAAAACATGTCTCATGAAAAGCTCTTCTCTGAAGAATAGTCTGTTTGATGTGGGGGTGGACAGAAAAGGGGAAGTAGAGGATTCATGCAGGAATTATTTGCTTTTATTGGTTGAAATAAGTATATACCAAAGTGAGGTGAAATTTTTGCTTGTTTTCAATCTAAGTGTATTTTTGCTAATAGTTTTCTAATACCTGAAAGTTATTTCAGCCTTAAATATTAATTAAAATAAGCCTACAATGACATTACCTCCATTTTCTGACTTCTGAGAAATATCAGGAATCTTCCACAATATTCTCTGTTGTTCAGCATTCCTAAAAATAAAATAGGTAAAAGGCTTTTGCATAGGCAAAGGTTTTTATCTAATGGATGCCATATTTTTTCTAGATAGGGCTAACTTAAAAAAATGAATCTTGAAAATGATAACTACAATTTATGCCTTATCTATCTACCTACGTACCTATCTATGCATCCATCCATCCATCCATGCATCCATCTATCCATCCATCTATAATTCTCTCTTTTTTCTGTTCCTTATTGTAACTAGCCACAACACTGTCAGATAGGAAAACATGTAGAAGACAGGCAGTTATTTGACACAGCTACTGAAAACACAGATGAGAAATGTTAACCAATTAATTCAGGTAACTTAAGTTGGAGCTATCATATGGCTGACTTTCTTTTTAATGTTCTCCTTTTTGCTGCTAAGAATCACATGGAAAAACTAGAGTAATTTTTTCTAAGAGAACAAGTTCTTTTTAACAACTGCTATCGGTACGCAGTGTCTATTCAGTATCTGTTCCCATACCTTCTCTAGTGGTGTCTTTTTATAGCTCAGAAGGCTATAAAACAAAACCCTACATTTCTTAGACACCCCTGTAGTTAGGGTCCTAGATGCATGTTAGGGTCTACCAATTACATGCACTGCTTGAGATTTGGAGGATAGAAGGGAGGCAGAGGCCATTCTCCTGCCACTTTCGTGGCTGTTTTCTGCTGGCCAGTAACCCAACTGAGATGTGGGGATCTTCTAACAAAGAGCTCCATACAGCCCAGGCTCCAGTTCTGTGAGTGTTGAGTAGTTAAGGCAGTGCCGGTAGGAACTTTCTTATCCTTGGATCAACATGGCAGCAGTGAGTTCTTGAATTCAATGGCTCCATGGGCAGCTTCCTGGTATCTATGCTTCGTGGTTGTGGCCGAGGTAGCAGCTTCCCTGGCAGGCCAGTTCTGCAGTGTTCTGGGAAACATTCTTTGAGATCCAGCCTAAAGCTTATTCCTCTAGCACTTCCACCATCGTGTGAGCATCTGAATCCCTGTGTTAAATCATTTTCTGCTTAAAATAACAGAACAGAATGGTTGCTGTTTCCTGCTCTGAACCCTGACACATAGGCCTGCTGTGATCTCCTCCTGTAGGAAACACAAATGCTAAGAAGTCTGTGATCCCTTTGCCCAGAAAGAGCCCATTGGTAAAGAGGAAGGGGACTGGGGTCTCCTTACCAGACTGCTGGTGGGAGAACGGCCTGGAGCTTGGTTACCCCTCCATCTATGGGGACCAGGAACTGCACGTTGTTGAGGGCCACCGCAGTTGTCATTGCATCCGTATTGTATTTGTAATCTATGCGCAGGTCAGTGCTTGCTGGCTCACACCGCCAGTTCACTGCCAGGTTCAGGGGTGTGGACTGAATGCCCTGGGCAGACACCTTGCCAAACGATAGCAAAGAGAATATTTAAGACTTGACCACTAATCTGAGACAAAGCTAGAAGCTCTGACTATCTCCCATGGGGATACTCTTAGCTATAAAATGTCACAATGTTGTCAGTGCTGTTTACAAATGAGCCCTCAATAAATTATCACTGTGAAGGGTGCCCTGTGAAAGAGAGATGGGTGCTACAGGTAAATTGTTATAGGTTAAAAACATAAAATCTCCATAGCACTTTAGAGTTTACAATGCACTTTAGGTCAGTTAGGGAGGTGTTTAGGAGCTGGTTAGGAGCTGAGGCCAAGGAGTTAGTCTTGGATCTGAGTTCTGACTGTTACTTACAAGCAGATCTTGGACCAGTCACTAAACCTCTCTGAGCCTTAGTTATTTCTTCATCTGCCAAAGGGGAATTATAATAATAATATCCACCCCTAGAGTTGTCAGGGAAATCGAAGATATTTTATGTGAAACAGTCAGCATAGTGCCTAGCACTTAGTAAAAGCATTAGTGTTTTCACACAGATTACCTGCTGATACTCTCGTACTTTCTCTTCACAACATACCAGCGAGTTAGACAAAGCAGAGTATTATTACTCCTTTGGGATCTGCCAGAGTGAGGACTTGTACCCAATGGGTACATTCTACCGTCTCCTGTCAATTCTAGCTAGAATCAACGATGAATTTGACCAAGGAAAAGCCACATTTGCAGAACCAACAATATTGTCTTATCTAAAGACAAAAATACCAACTTGATTTCTGGGTCCACAGTGAGTTCACAATGTTATTATGTCTCGATTGTTCACTGTGATGGTACTCTAGGAGACTTCTTTAACCAGCACACATACATATACTGCAGGGTCTGTGTGGGTGACGTCTATGCCTTTGCAGTTGTTTTTGTTTTTAAGTTTATTTAGAGAGAGAGAGTGTGTGTGTGTGAGCTGGTGTGGGGCAGAGAGAGGGAGGCAGAGAATCCCAAGCAGAGCCCAACATGGGGCTGTCTCACTAACAGTGAGATCATGACCTGAACCTAAATCAAAAATCAGACGCTAAACCAACTGAGCCACCCAGGCGTTCCATGCCCTTCCAGTTTTTTTGTGTGGAGTACGAGTTTTGCCAATTTTAAAGACTATAAACAGCTGGCTATTGGCCTAGCATGGCTCACACATAGGGACACCATGGGGAAGGGGCCTGAGGGCAGGTTGAGCTCAGAAGGCAGCAGTGGTTGCTACAGAAACAAGCCCAGATATGGGTTCTTTTATAAAATGACAGACATGGCTTTCAATGACAACTGTAGTTAGATAACTATTATAAGTTTTTATACTTGAAATATTTTTAGCGGCACAAGCCTCTGCAAATGAACTATGCTTTGAAAATGTGTTATATAAGGTAAATCAAAAGCACAGCAGACTGACCCTTCCCTGCCTGTTTCTGCCCTCTATCTCAGTGGTAGTTCTTGACTTCACAGTGGCTCCTCTACCCAGTGGCAAGTGCTTTTTGAATTTGTACAGGTATGTTTTTGATTGGATGCTCCTGGTGGCCAAAAAATAAACATGCTGAGATTTTAAGGCAATCCCACAACATGCTTGCTGTGATTCCCACCCAATACCTTGGATGGTTGGAAAACAGTATGACCACAACTAAACAACAAATGGGATTCCTCAGAGCTCACTTTAAAACAAAACGGCAGGCCTAGGGCTACTTATATTTTACAAATACTTTGAAATATATTAGGCTATTAATCCCTCAAAACAACCTATAAAACATCTAGGTAAGACTGTTATTCAGCATAGTGTTGGAAGTCCTCAGAAATCAGACAACACAAAGAAATAAAAGGCATCCAAATCAGCAAGGAGGAAGTCAAACTCTCACTCTTCACAGATGACATGATACTCTATGTGGAAAACTCAAAGACTCCATGAATAGCCTGCTAGAACTGATCCATGAATTCAGCAAAGTCACAGAATATAAAATCAACATACAGAAACTGCATTTCTATATGCCAGTAATGAAGCAGCAGAAAGAAATCAATTTACAATTGCACCAAAAACCATAAAATACCTAGGAATACACCTAACCAAAGAGGTGAAAAATCTATACACTGAAAACTATAGAAAGCTTATGAAAGAAAATGAAGAAGATGCACAAAAAAAGTAGAAAAACATTCCATGCTCATGGACTGGAAGAACAAATATTGTTAAAATGTCTACACCACCCAAAGCAATCTACATATTCAGTGCAATTCCTATCAAAATAACACTAGCATTCTTCACAGAAAAAACAACCCTAAAATTTGTATGGCACCAGAAAAGACCCCAAACAGCCAAAACAATCCTGAAAAAGAAAACCAAAGCTGGAAGCATCACAGTTCTGGACCTCAAGCTGTATTACAAAGCTGTAATCATCAAGACAGTATGGTACTGGCACAAAAAACAGACACTCAGATCAATGGATCAGAATAGAGAACCCAGAAATGGACCCACAAACGTATGACCAACTAATCTTTGACAAATCAGGAACGAATATCCAATGGAATAAAGACAGTCCTCAGACTGGAACCTCATCAAAATAAAAAGCTTCTGCACAGCAAAGGAAACAATCAGCAAAACTAAAAGGCAACCGAGAGAATGGAAGAAGATATTTGCAAATGACATATCAGATAAAGGGTTAGTATCCAAAATCTTTAAAGAACTTACCAAACTCAACACCCAAAAAACAAATAATCCAGTGAAGAAATAGGCAAAAGACATGAATAGACACTTTTCCAAAGAAGACATCCAGATGACTAACAGACACATGAAAAGATGCTCAACATCACTCATCAGGGAAATACAAATCAAAACCACAATGAGATACCCCCTCACACCTGTCAAAATGACTAAAAGTAACAACTCAGGCAACAACAGATGTTGGCAAGGATGCAGAGAAAGAGGAACCCTTTCGCATTGCTGGTGGGAATGCAAACTGGTACAGCCACTCTGGAAAACAGTATGGAGGTTCCTCAAAAAATTAAAAATAGAACTACCCTATGACCCAGCAATTGCACTACTAGGTATTACCCAAAAGATATGAGTGCTGTTTCAAAGGGGCACATGCATCCAGTGTTTATAATAGCGCTATCGACAAGAGCCAAATTATGGAAAGAGCCCAAATGTCCATTGATGGATGAATGGGTAAAGAAGATGTGGTGTATATATATATATATATATATATATACACACATATATATGTGTGTGTGTATATATATATATATATATATATATATATACATACATAAAATGGAATACTACTTGGTGATCAAAAAGAATGAAATCTTACCATTTGCAACAACGTGGATGGAACTAGAGGGTATTATGCTAAGTGAAATTAGTCAGTCAGAGAAAGACAAATATCATATGACTTCATTCATATGTGGAATTTAAGATACGAAACAGAGGAACATAAGGGAAGGGAAGGAAAAATAATATAAAAACAGGAAGGGAGATTAACCATAAGAGACTCTTAAATACAGAAAACAAACTGAGGTTTGCTGGAGGGGTTTTGGGTGGGGGGGATGGGCTAAATGGGTAAGGGGCATTAAGGACGACACTTGTTGGGATGAGCACTGGGTGTTAAGTGTAAGTGATGAATCACTAAATCCTCCTCTTGAAATCATTATTGCACCATATTTTAGCTAACTTAGATGTAAATAAAAATAAATAAATAAATAAATAAATAAATTAATTAATTAATTAATTTAAAAAAAACATCTAGGTAGGAATCACTATTATCCTTATTTGCAGATGAGGAAACAGGGGTTCAGGGAGATTAAGTGTCTAAAGTCAGTGGCCAGTAGGAAGCTGACTTAATTCCAGAATTCAGTTTCTTGCCTACACTTTAATACTTTACACCCACCTCATGTTGCAGTAGGTGAGTTCTGTCTGCTTTCTAGGTTCACTTAATGACAAATAGGATGGAGACTTAAAAGAAAAATCCCTCAGGCTTTAAAATTCATAGGATTCAATCTCAATTATTGAAATTTCTTGCAACTTCATTTTTATAATCTCCAAGTAGCCTTTTAAGCTTCTATTTTCTTATAAATTATAGCTTTTAAGTTAGATTAAAAGGAATGTTATTTTATTTTCTTTTATTTAATGTTAGGCATATTAGAATACACAATTATAATGTGGAAGAGACACCCTGACTGTATGAATAGGCTTACCTGATACTTGAGCATGTCCACGTTATAATACGTAGCCTGGGGTTTTTGTTCCGACACTTTCTTTAAGTGAGTCATCAAATTTGGCATGTTTACCCAGAATTCCTTGGTGTTGGCATCATTTTGAGTGTTATCGCTATTCAGTTGGGAAAAAAAATTGTTGAGTCGCATCTTGTGACAAATATTATCCACTCAAAGAAGCATCTTAGCAAAGTGTCATCTGATTTCTATATCCATCTATGGCAATCTATAGAGATCATATTACTAACAGTACTATAGCTTTAGTACAACTGCAGTTCTGAATGGTATTATGTTAAGAGATTAATACACATAAGGAAGTATGATTGTATTGCTACGAATTTCAGTGAGTGCCCAATAATATCAACCAATCCTGATGATAACTGGTTGCTTTAAAGAGTGAATTATTTATTAACCCAAACTTAATAGCTCTTTCTACATGACCACAGTTTCCTCTGAATTAGTCAGTTAATGCAATCAAGGAGCTGGGTACATTGATTTTTTTTTTTAATTGACGTGAACAGTAGTTTCTCAGAAATTACTGAGTTAAATATTTGGCCAAATGTAAACACAGTCTTTATCTCCAACTGAGGAGAAAAATGTGATCCTAAAACTACCATGGTATTTTATCTGAGAGCATCCAGATCAGAAAATAGTCACTGCACTTACAAGATGGTCTTGGAATTTAAATGATAATAATCATGGTAGTTACAATAAAGAAATGTAGTCGTGATGAATTCAGGAATTTGGTATTCTTTTTTTTTTTTTTTTTAATGTTTATTCAGTTTTGAGAGACAGAGAGCAAGAAAGGGTGGGGCAGAGAGAGAGGGAGACACAGAATCCGAAGCAGGCTCCAGGCTCCGAGTTGTCAGCACAGAGCCTGACACGGGGCCCGAACTCACAAGCTGTGAGATCATGACCTGAGCCAAAGTCAGTTGCCCAACTGACTGAGCCACCCAGGTGCCCCAGGAATTTCGTGTTCTTAAAGATTTGTTAGCTTTGCTCAGGTGTCTCTCCATACGTCAGTCACCCAATGTATCTTGAAAATGCTTGTCTCAATGACAAATGGAATCAGTCAAGAGTGTGAGCAGCCTCTGTTCACTTTCACATAATAAGGAAACTGAGGGCCCAAGTAATTCAGTAACCTGACATACAACTCACTTACTGAATGGAAATTAGAGGTTAAGAAGACAGAAGGATGACAGTAATAAAGTGATGAAGGCAGGCCAGAAGTAAGTTGGTATGATCCAGCCTCCAAAAGTCAAACAAATTAAGAGAATGAGTCAAAAAAACATCAGGGCTTTAAAACTGCTACTGATCTGTTAGGAGGGAGTGGCTGTGGGGGGCTCAGTCTCAGCATGACCCATGTGAATTCTGCTGGGCCCTGGTATAGGTTGTTGAGGACAAAACAAAAACAAAGCTCTACAACTGTGGGCATGTAGGATGTGGATGGAAAAGATTCCCGGCCCCTGAGACATTGCCCCTGGGTAAGCTGAGCTGAGGATACTGAAGGCTGTCTAAACTTGTATTACCTAAGAGCATCCAAGTTACCCAGAGGCTGGAGATAAGAGTGATAGAGAGTCAGTGAAATTAAGTGATTTGCTTATGGGTAACAGCTAATAAGAACAGTCAGGATGCCAGCCCAGGTCAGTATACTGTAGGTCATACTTTCCCACTGTACCAAAATAGAGGCACAGAATGAATATCCAGTAACATGTCATTAATTTGTACTAAGCAGATCTGAATAGTTGGGAAAATTTCAATGACACTATTTTTTACAGAAATGTATTTTCTAAGTTTAATAACAAATTAAGCTAAGTCATATATCTATGATAATTCCTCAGAGAACTTGCTTTAATAAATATTCAAGAAAGCTTTGTCAATCAGATAGAGATGCCAGTTACTTGGAGAGGCGATTCTTGAATGCTCAAGAAGTCTTGAGAATTCTTTAGTCTCATGATTGGCTTCACGATTGTTCCCGAATATTCTTTACAAGCAAACCCCTTTCATAATGGGAAAGTAGAAGTAAACTTCAATTTGGTCCCTGTCAAGGGGTCGCAAACCCAAAGGTGTTCAGGTGCTGAGCTGCGAACCTAAATGAAGTCTTTCAGAACACATAAATGAGAGAATTGGCTGGTCTAAGGCAATAGATGTTAAAAGGCTTGTACTGTGATCGAGAAAAATACTCGCTTATGCTGCCTTTTAAAAACTAGGGCTGGTAGTAGTGATGTTAGAGCAGTCCCGCATAACAAACCCACATAAGCTACATGGCCATGAGTTACCAATCACAGCCCTGACACAATAATCAAATATTTAGAATTTATAAGGTCCAAATGAGTATTTTTTATTCTTGTTTTAGCAGATAATAATAGTAAGGTAAGGGTCTACATAATATTGTGTCAGGCAAAAACATACTCAGGGTGTTATTTAATTCAATTCCTAGGACTTATATATTAATATAAGTATAAAACTCTTGCATATATGATTAAAAACCTGGCCACATAATGGCCTAAAAATGCAACAAAAACTAACACCCACGCTCGTCTTATTAACAAACAAACCAGTGAGATGATGGCACCTAACTCCTAATTTCAGACGGAGGAACCTTGACAAATAAAATTAACTGGCTCAATGTGAATGTCAAAAACAGAGAGGGAGAGTGAAATAACAAGCTTCTGATTTCCAGTCTTGATTGCTTTACGTTTATTTTTCATTTAATGCGTGACCATATATTTCCATACTTGTAAACCTGGAATCAAGTTTGCCAGTTAAACCATCACAAGGACCAAAGAGGAGGAGGTGATCTTGGTAGTCACCTGACAGATCTGTGACTGTTTTGTCACCACTGAGTGAACAAGTCTCAGTGAAGAAAGCAATGATGTTGGTCCTTAAATTCCAAATACCGACAACCTTTAGCTATTTCTACATAAATACCCAGCTTGACTAAATTCTTTAAATGATAGTTGAGTTGTTCATTCATTGAACAAATGTTAGTTAAGTCCTTACTAGATGCCAGGTGTAGTGGAAGGTACTGACGATGTGGTGGTGAACTAAGAGATGTGTTCCGTTCTCTCATGGATTTTACAGTCTAGTGGGGGAGATGGATGAATGAAGAAACACAAACAGATATATAATTATTAATTCTAGCAAGAGCAACAAGGGAAAGAAAAGGATACCTTGAGAGGGAATAACAAGAGGGCATATTTGGTTTAAGAATGGGGGTTGGGGGTGGAAGAGGAGTGGAATGGTCCAGGGAGACAAGGCAGAGCTGAAATCTGAAGAGTGAGTCAGGGTCAGGTGAAGAGGGACAGAAATAGTATCGGAGGCGGAGGAAACAAGCACACAAATCCCAGCCTGTTCTTAAGCCTGGCAAGCCTGGCTGGAGCTACCAGGATTCTGAGGCAGGACGGTGGGAAATGATAACAGAGAGGCAGGCAAGGGTAGATGACTCTAGGTCTCAAAGGCAGTGGTAACAAGTTTGCATTCAGGTACAGATGCAATGCAAAGCCACTTGAGGATTATACGTGAGGATGGCCTGATTCACCTCACAGAAAGTGACTCAGCTGTTGTGTAAAAAATGCAGTAATGGGGCAAGCTTGGATGCAGGAAGAGAAGAAGGAAAGCATTTTCAGTGGTCCAGGAAAATGACAGTGGTCACTTGGACAGGGAGGTCACAGTAAAGAGAAAAAAATGGCCACTTTAGAGAGACATTTTTGAGTAAAATATCAGGACTTAATGATAAGAAGCTGTCAAGAATGACAGTTTTTTGTCTCATTCATTGCCAGTAATTAACTATTATAGTTGATCATTTTTAATAGCTCCATACACGTGTATGTTTGTGTGAACCCACATGCATGTAGGTATGATAGGTCCACGTTCAGATTTAACAGTTAGAAAATGTGAATAGTATATTTATACAAACAAATTCACATTAGCTTCTTTGAATACATGTACCGTTCCATTAAAACAATTACCATTACTGCGAAATTATGTATTTCACGAAAAAGACTTCAAGCTCATGTGAAGACGAGCTCACAGTTCAAATATCATTTGACTTTAAAAGATGCTAAGACAACAAATGGATTTTATTCCTTTTATTGGGCTTATTTCCCCACTCTCCTCATCCATTGTTTACTGATGGCAAGTAAACAGGCAATGAATAAACAAACTGTCACTGATACAGATTTTATTACTCTAATTGTCTCTTCAGCCCCTTGAGATGGTTGGCCGTTAGAATACATATAAGCATCTACACATGATTATACACAAAAGATTTTGACAGGTAGCAAACTTCTGGGTTGAATCTACAAACATATCTGAGTAGCGGCAATTTCTCTACCATGCTATTTTCTTGCTAAGGTATATCCTTCATCTAAGTATCCAGTGCTAAGCGACACACATCTCTAAAAAATTTGTGCAAAATATATTTACCAGCAGAGAAGTTGGGGATTTGGCAGGACGTGTTCTAACCTGCTGAAATTTATCACCCGAAAAGTCAGAGCAGCTGGCGATGGATTGTTGGCAAAATGTCTGGTGATGCCGGCAGGAAAAGACAACACCATCTCTCCAGTAATCTTCACGATACATCTGGCATATCAAAACACATGAGAGGAAAGAGAGAGAGGAAGCCCAGGTCAATAAGCTGTGAATCAAAACAGTTGGGAAAAAGAAATGATTTATGTAACAATAGTACAATAGCAGGAGAGACACAAGGTAAGCTCTTAAACAATTCCGCTGTCAACTACTAAATCATTTCCAAGACCTGAGAATGCAAGGTTTGTGTTAACACTTATCCAAAAAAGTCGCCATCTGTTGAATGTGCTTTTGAACTGTAAGAAAAATGCAGCTTTTCTCTTTCTGTAGAAATGTCTATCTGTTCACCTCACAATAGAATCACCTATTTTGGTGGTTATTTTGGTCTCTGATTTCTGAATCTTTGGCAACATATTTGAAGATAATAAAATCAAACGCACAACATTATCACACTATTGACTGGGTCTTATTTTAGTTCTCAGTAACATGATTGATGTCTTGAATATGTTCTTTTCTGTACTGAAGAGGTAAACTCCCTGCTTCCATTTAACTGTATATTTTTTTTTTTAATTTTTTTTTAACGTTTATTTATTTTTGAGACAGAGAGAGACAGAGCATGAACGGGGGAGGGGCAGAGAGAGAGGGAGACACAGAATCTGAAACAGGCTCCAGGCTCTGAGCGGTCAGCACAGAGCCCGACGCGGGGCTTGAACTCACGGACCGTGAGATCATGACCTGAGCTGAAGTCGGCCGCTCAACCGACTGAGCCACCCAGGCGCCCCTCATTTAACTGTATATTTATCCCATGTCTATTCGGTTGAAACTGTAAAAATCAGTCATACAAGTTAGCACAATAAGATAATAATTTGAAAGGAAGAATAACTGTTTTTTTTTTAAAGTGCTTTGTTGGGGCACAATTGACATATAATAAATGGCACTCGTTTATAGTGTAAACTTCCATAATTTTTTATATATTTTATACCTGTGAAGCCCTCATGCAATCAAGTTAAGGAAAATACCCAGTACCCCTAAGAGTTGCCTCACACATTTCTGTGATCCCTCTCTGCTGCTTTTCTCCTTATCCCTAAGCAATTGCTAATATAGCTTTCTGACACTGCTATTAGTTTGCACATTCTAGAATTTCATGTAAACAGAATCATAAAGTATGTAATTTTTTCATCTGGCTTCTTCCACTCTGTAATTAGAGATTCATCTATGTAGTGTATGCATCAATAGTTCATGACTTTTTATTGCTGTGTAGCATATGGCTAGCCCACAGGGGTTTTGTTTTTTAATCCATTAATTTGTTGAAAAACATTTGGACTCTTTCCAGTTTTTAAGTATTACAAATAAAGCTGTGGTGAATATGTTTGTACAAGTCTTTGTATGGACATATGCTCTCATATCTCTTGGCAAATAAATGTAGGAGGAGAATCACTGGATCACACTGAAATCAAGTAGCATTAATCCACCAACTTCTTTTTCAAAATTGTTTCGCTTCTGTAGTCCCTTTGCACTTCAATATGAAATTGAAAATCATGGTGTCAATTTCTATATAAAATCAATGTAGTTCCAATTCACCCTTTATTGCCTGCCCTGAGAAAATTATTGAGCCCTTTGTATATACTTTTTCTTTGCCATCAGGCACTATGTTAAATTTTGTCAGTAGAGGGCGCTAAAAAGACATTGCAGGAAAAAGAGATCTTTCCTTCCCCGTTCCCGGGTACTTGCTAGGCTGGCTTCCACAGTACTTAGGGCATACCTGGTGCCAGGCTCTTGCGGTGCCGGAAGCTTGTGTGTGGGACCTCTGCAGAGCATGTGGCATCCCCAGTGTGTGGGTACTGTAGCCCATGTGGCTTTGATAGTGCCTGGTGGTACAGGCAGCTTCCCCAGCATCTGGCCCCTGTAGTGCATGTGTCTGGGCTGCCCCAGTGCCCAGATCCTGCAATGTAGGTGGGTTCTCTGGCTCCAGTCTCCTGTCACATGCACACCTTCCTTCTCCACAGCCAGCTTCTGCAGTGCATGGTGACCTGCAGTACCCACCACGTGGCCATTAGCTTCCTCTGCCACCCCCAAGTCAGTTTGCTGTGGAGTATGCCTCGGTGAGACACCTCCTCGTAAACAGCTGGGAATGTGCTGGGCTTCCCCGTATCATGTCTGAAAACACTTAAGGAAGAAAGCTAGGCATTCATATGGTACACCTCACCTCTCAGGGGTCACTGTCCTTTACCCCAGATCCAGGGTCTGGCAAATCATTGTTCACATGTTTTGTCCACTTTCAAGGCATTTTCAGGTAAAGAGATAAATCAGTCCCTGTTACGACACTTTGGCCAGAAGCAGAAACCTCAAAAGGATTATTCTTCTTTAGGAAACAATAAATATTTAAAATGAGTGAACTTCTTTACGACTTCCCTTTACATCTGGATAACTTACCCTTGTACTAGTTCTATAACTTTAAGTTCAGGACTGTACTTTCTAGGGAAATTGAGATTAATAGATGGAAACTCAGCTCAACATCTGAGCACAGGGAGCGCCATTTGCCCCGTAGTCATTTTGTATGCTGTGAAATTGTGATTGTTGAGACACATGTGTCTCAGGGGAGATGGCCTTTGGTGCATAAAATAGCTTATGGGAAGAATTGCTACAGACTCTTATGTATAAGGCCAGGTTGAGGTCAAAGGTGGAGGGCAGGAAAGCTTCCTAAGGTAGCCATGTTCCCCTTCTCTCCCCTCATTCAGATATAGTCATCCATAACTCTGCATTGCTCTGGATGAAAATTTTGGTTTCTGGCAGTTTGCACATCCATCTCTTCTGGAGAGTACTATCGATTCCCCACTTTGGATGCCAGTTCTGCTGTCTTCCTTTTCTGCATTTCAGCTACATAAACCTTGCATTAATTACTGGGGCTGAGCCCAGACTTCCCCTTAAGCTGAGTCTATTCTCAATGCTTTTCAACATGTGGATGTGCAGAATACTATTTCACAACTTCAGAAGAAAACAATAATTAGAGCATTTGTTAAATCAGAGTTCAGTACCTACCGTCCCTCAGTACATTGTTGTCAGCAGCAATGGCTGAAATGTTTTTCAATTGGTAAGGGATCTGCTCAGTGACTTTTCCAGGTTGCTCAAAATGAGGTGTAAGTGGTGTCTTGGTGAGGGATAAAGTTTCTCTTTTGAAAGCCAGTCAGTGAGGGGAGGCAGTGGCATTATTTAGTCAATAAACATTTATTGACTCCTAATCATGTAATGTTTGTTTGTTTGTTTGTTTTGAGTGGGGAGGCCATTTAAAAATCAGCAAAACAGCCCCATCTTCAAAGGGCTCATGGTGTTGCACGGCTGATGAAAGAAGTAGTGAATATAAACCAATGTAAGAAGCACCAAGCTTCAAGGGGCGCCTGGGTGGCTCAGTCGGTTGAGACTCCGACTTTGGCTCTTGTCATCATCTCGCAGTTCCTGAGCTTGAGCCCAGTGTTGGGTTCTGTGCTGACAGCTCGGAGCCTGGAGCCTGCTTGGGATTCTGTGTCTCCCTCTCTCTCTGACCCTTCCCCACTCATGCTCTGTCTTTCTCTCTCTGTCAAAAATAAATAAACATTAAAAAAAATTTAAAAAAAAAGAAGCACCAAGCTTCTTCATGTATATTACATTTCTGTACTGCATGTCAACTGTCACAGATTTATAATTTATTTGCTGATTTAGTGATTCATCCATTCAGAACTTTACTGACTTATTAATTCATCCAGTATCTATTTCCAGATCTGAAATTTTCTACACAAAATGAATATTTTCAACTCATACTCACTAAAGGAAAATATTTGTTTAACTTTAACGACTGTTCTTACCAGTATGCAATGTGGCGACATTGCACGTGAGCTTGAATTATGGAAATCAAAAATACGGCAATATGGAAATATTAACAAACTCATGTTATGAACAAAATTCGAAATCATGAGAATCCCCACAAATGAAACATTTGTCAAGAATGGCAAAATTTCAAGGTCACCTGGCTAAGTGACTTCTAAACTGGGTTCTCCCTATTGCCACAGGCAGTACCATGTTAGCTATCCAACAGAAATGCTGGCCAATTTTGGTTAGGAAGTGTGTGAGTTTGACATATGTGAGGTCATAAGAAGTACAAGGCTCACATAAACATGACTTTCATGCACTGCTTTGATAACCAAGCCCACAGTCTCCTCTGTGCATGTGCAGCTGTCCGCCCTTTCATTGGTTTGGGTACTAGGCAAACTCCTTTCCATGTTTCAAGACTCGGTTCAAAGGCAGACCTTTCTGAAGCCTTCCTTAATAGTTTGTTTATTCGGCCTTCCTTAGTTTTTCCTGTATAGGTTCCTTGGATAGATGTACGTATTTTTTTTAAAACAGTTTTGTAGCTTTTTTTGCACATATCTTACCCATGATTATAAAGCGAGTGCTATGTCTTGGGGGGCAAATTACACAGAATCTAGTGCAGAGTAGGAACTCAATAAAATGTTAAAATAAATTCATACACTTAACATTATCCATTATATAGAGAGTGTCTATGCAGTGTACCAGCTATTATGTAGTGCCCTAGAATGGGCAGGGAGAAACAGGACAGACGTGGTCTTCACCCAAACTTCCAGTTTAAGTGGGGAGGCAGATACTTAGATAAATAATTGAAATATGATGATAAGAGAAGGAGAGCACATAACACAGAAACATGTTTATTTCCAGGGGAATAAAGACTTAACCCCTTGTGCCTGGGTTGTTCAAATAGGAGTGGATAATGGGAGATGTATTTCCCCAGCCAACAGCAGAAGTCAAGGAGTTCTCTGCCTATGAGCAACCGAGAAAGACCCGGGTATCAAAATGCCTATTACAGGTGTTCTGAATACTCCAAGAAAGAGTATAACTATACTCAAATGGATCATATATCATACTATATAATAATTAAAGTGGTAGTTTTCTGTTTCCAATATATGGTCTGAAAGCAAATGGGGAAGGCTTTGGGTCCAGGATGAGAAGGAACCACAGGCAAAAGCAAGTCCACATGCCTTTTCTGTATCACTTCTCTATGTGGTGCTGTGTTTGACTTCCTCCTCCTCCTCCCCTGCTCACCCCAGGATAGAAGTTTTGAACTTGGGTTGTTTCTTTGAAAGTGAATAACAAAGGAGCAGCAATTAAAATGATTCACTGCCTGGAGCTGAAATTAAATTTAGAAGGATGTCACTTCATGATCTGTTCATAAATTTCGGATCTCATAATTTCAATGAAATTATTGAATCTCCCATCTATCAATAATGCAATATATACAGCAACTACTTATGGCAATATAATTGAAAACAGACTCAGTATATGCAATTGTTTAAGAGTCAAAGACTCAGTTAATTTGGAAGGACATAAGAAAAACACTAATATTGCTTTGGCTCAAGCGCCACATCACTGGAATGCCAAGGTCATGGATACCAGCATCACAGGTGCACACCTGCCCACATACGTGCTCTAGCGTGCTGGGCAAATTGAAACAGGATGAAGAATCCAGCTGGTATAGGCACAGACCTACAAAGTGACTGGTAGGTTACTACACCACTCCTTAGGATTTAAGGAAGATTATTAAAAGCTTCTTAGCCCCCCCTTGCACCATAACTACACTTCTCCTACAGTGGACTTTGTATTATATGTATGCACAAGTCTTATTTTCCAAATCAACTGTCTTCATCACCAATATAACCCCTGTCTAGTACAATGGCAGGCACATAGCAGCCATTCTGTAAGTACTAGGGGAGTCATTCAACTCAACTTATTCAACAATTGTGCCAGATCCTGCTTTAGGTGTTGAGGATATAAGAATGAAGAAAATGCTCAAAGTCCCAGTTCTCATTCTGGTGGGGGAAGAGACAGACAGTGGACACTGAAAACATGCAGCACGTTAATTAGAGAGAAGGACAATGGGGGACGGGGGGAAGAAAGTGAGGTTGGTTGGGAGAAAGAGCTGACAGTGAGTAGGAAGAAATGTTGCTATTTGCATAGGGTGGACAGAGAAGGGCTCTGATAAATCTGCTGAAGAATCCTGAAAGAGGTGTGGGGGCAATCACCCAGGTAGCTGGAGAAAATTTCACCCAGGCTGAAAGGGCAACAAATGCTGAGACCCTTAGATGCAGATGAGGTTGGCCAAATGGCAGAGAACAGCCATAAACCCAGTGTGGGTAGAGTGGAGTGAATAAGAACGCCAGTGATGGAGACAAGATCAAAGAGGTGGTAGCTGAAATGGGGGAAGGGTCCCAAAGGACAGATAATGTAGAGCCTCATAGACTATTCTAAAGCATTAGGGTTTTGCTTTGAACAAGACAGGAGGGGTTTGAGCAGAGGAGTGATATTTTGACAACAGATTTTAGGGGGCAAAAATGGAAGTTCTCCTACCACCAATTAGGTCTCTCTGAATACATTAATGAATGAAAGCCAATGAGTAAGCAGACAAAAGAGAATTCATTCTTGGGTGATTCCCAGTGTTTTTCATGCTGGTATAGATATCTCTCCTGACTACTTTTTACTCTTTCTTATTCTTTTAAAGGTGTGTTTTTCCCACTTTTCTCAAGTCTGATGAGCCTGAGCTTTCTAAGGTATAGGTAGGTCAGTCAATAATAAGTATAATCCTTAGAACTGGTATTACAGAAAGTTATACAAATTGTTCAAAGAAGAGTCTACAGAAATACAAGTATGTGTATATGAAGTATGTATACAACTTAAGCACATGGTGCTAAAGTGCTCTAACAGTTCAAATGCATACTCTGTAAGAGTAGTTTTTAATTCCTATTGATATGTGGATGTGGCAAATTACCATCCTGCTTTGAAGATGGAGAGAAGACATGGGGGAAACCAGAGTGCTACAGGCTGAATATGTGTGTTCTTCCAAAATGTATATACTGAAATCTGATCTCCAATATGACGGTGCTTGTTGGGAGGCGATTAGGTCACGAGGGTAGAGCCCTCATAAATGAGATCAGTGCCTTTATAAAAGCGACCCCGAAGAGCTCCCTAGCTTCCCTCCCCCACCCCCATTTAAGGTTATTATGAACCAGGACGCCGCTGGCTCTGGTCAGATACTGAGTCTGTTAGAGCCTTGATCTTGGGAAGTCTTGGGGACTTCCCAGCCCCAAGAACTATGAGAAATAGGCTTCTGTGGTTCAGAAGCCGCTCAGTCCATGGTATTCTGTTATAGCATCCCAAATGGACTAAAACACCAGAGTCCATAGTGTTTGTTTTTCTACAATAGTCTGGGCCTAGAAGAAAATCTAAATGTTGTTGAAAAGGACATAACATTTAGGGAAGTTGATAGATCCCGCTGGCTAGATAGAACACCTAAGGTAGAGTTACTAATCATGTTGCCCAGCATAATATTCTTAGATTTAGACTTAAAAAAAACTAGTGTTTCTGAAGTGTAAAGAGGAATCACAATTACTCATATAAATTCCCACTTAAAATATATGTGGAGATCCAAGTTTTCATTATAGTTAATTATCACTGTTTCAAAATTTTTCATAAATAGTCTAGGGTCCTGTGTTAACATTTATTATTTTTCTAATTCTTATTTCCATGGATACTAAGGTTTTGTAAGTCCTGGTCCTTATAAGTAAAAAATAAAAAGCAATTCTTTCCTCACTCAGATTTGTCCTTTGTTTACCCATCACATTCAGACCTGGAATTG
Organism: Panthera tigris; assembly: GCF_018350195.1. NCBI lineage: Eukaryota > Metazoa > Chordata > Mammalia > Carnivora > Felidae > Panthera > Panthera tigris. Next base: position 54,707,948 of record NC_056667.1, on the reverse strand, counting down.
TGTTAGTGATACACTTGAAAGTCAGTTTGACTTTGGTCTTTTGTTTTCAGTATAGACTAATAATCACTCTTAATTTTTTTTTTTTTTTGGATCATAAACCTTTTTGTGAAATTGATGGATGCTGTAGATCCTCTCTATGAACAAACACACTATGCACACACATAAGATAAATGGTATAATTTTCAGGGAATCCGTAAACTTCCTGAACTCTATCTATGGAACTCCTTATAGAAAGGCAAAATATTTAATCATATTATATATGCATTCGGGTCAAGTCCACCTTCAGTATGTACTGAAATAAGTGAAATCAGGCTCATGGAATTACAGAGTAGAGTGGTGCATTTTTCTCAAGAGTTTACTTTGCCGTGATTATAAATTTTTTGGCCAATTTCTCCTTACTTCGTATAGATAACATATAACCTGTCTTCTTACTAATCTCTGTGTTATGAACACAGCCATGTGTTTTGTTCCAGGTTCTCATTCCAATGCACCATGTTTCAGCTTGTATGTGAATGATTCAGATCCATTACAAACTAAGACAATAAAGACATGATCTAGACATTTACTTTTGTGAGATAACAAGCGTTTTCACTGTCTACGTGGTTGGGTTAGGATTGTCTATAACTTGCATTCAAAACTGAACCAGAGATTTCTGGATAGTAAGATAATAGATTTTTGGTCCTTTGGCACGTTTTTAAAAAAGCAATGAATTAATATTTCTAATTAAATTTTCTCCTCCATTCTAGGTATGCTGTTATTGTTAACCAATTTTTTTTCTTGGTTTTAGGATAAGGAATGAAATAGTTATAACTAGGGTGTCCCCCACTGAATGGGATAAAGTTTGGAGAATCCAGTGGACCAAGCCCCAGGCTTACTTGCTTGGATCTGCTCCTTTGAAGTAGGCATTGACTGTTTCTGTAAATGCTGCTGCAACAGGGAGGGTGTCCTGGGCTCCCATGGTCAGGGGGCTGGGTCCCCTGGAAGAACCTGCATGAAATGGAAAACTTTCATTTATTATGGACATAGGAGACATATTAATATGTGTGGAACTAAAAGTCCATTAAAGGATAAAAGGATGAAATCTATTACTGAAAACACATAATGTGCTAAGAACCATGTGTGTATATTTAACATAGAGCTCAAGTATTTAAAAGGAAATATTTGGCTGGTTTACAAACAAACACACTTGAAATTAATTCAATTGTGTATTTTTCTACAGAAAAAAATCCAAGCAGAAAATAAAGTCAGAGGGGGTTTTCAGTGTTTTAAATAAAGCGTAAGGCAGTATTTGAATGACAGTTTGTACAGCAGGTTAGTTACTAAAGAAAACTTACTAGCTTCTTATTTGAGCATTTACCCTACACAAATGCCCACACACTCAAAACTTATTGCGTTTCTTTATTTTAAAGAGACAAACGTCCATGGAGTATCATGTTACACATTGTCTTTTCCTGGGTTATTTCTGTTTTGAAATGCCCAATTAACTTCAGATCAAGTAGGCTCAAGTTTACATGTCCAAAAACATACATGCCATAAGGTACACCTTGACTTAACACAGACACACAAATGCATCAATTTGCACTATAAACAGTCACAGTGCTGCTCATGTTTATTGAGGACCTGCTATATACCTGCTATATGTGCTGCTATATACCTGCTATATGTGCTGTGCTAGATACCTTACAAGAATCCCACAAAAGCCCTTTAGGATAACCATTATGATTTCCATTGTATAGAAGAGAAAACTAAAGCTCAAAGCGATAAGGGACTTGCCCAAAGTAACAGTTAAGTGGCAAAACTAAAATTCAAACCTAGATTTGCTGTCCTATAAAGCTCATGTTTTCCCCCATTATACCATATAGTTTGCCTAAAGGAAGCATTTTCTTTTATGGTTTTGATAGAACTTGAGGTTTCTGAAAGGAGCAAAATTTAACATTGTTGTTTTCGCTGTTTGCTGTCTAGGCATGGTACTGAACAGTAAAGTTTTCGTAATGACAAAGTATTTAATTGTGTTGGCGATCATTGCTTCTCCTTCTTATCAAACAAAACACATTTATTCTTCCCCACCCTAAAGCAGATTACATATTATGCTTTTTTTTCTTTTACCTTCAGTAACTTCTGTAATCTTCTCTGGCTATTAAAAAATCTACCCTTTGGGGCGCCTGGTTGAGCATCGGACTTCAGCTCAGGTCATGATCTCACAGTTCTTGAGTTCAAGCTCCACATCGGGCTGGCTGCTGTCCGTGCAGAGGCCACTTTGGATCCTCTGTCCCCCTCTCTCTCTCTCCCCACCCCCTCTCATGCTGTCTCTAAAAAATAAATAAACGTTAAAAAAAACCCTACCCTTTGTGTATCTTCCTCCTCAACAAAGTTTTCTCTGGCAATTCTCATTCATGCAAGTCTCTTCTTGTGCTATCTTCCCTTGGCTTTCAGTATCTTGGACTTGGTAATCGATCAACAAACATGTGCTTACTATTTACTAGGTATAAGACACTATGGTAGGTTCTGGGGATTCAAAGTCAAATTACATATAATCTTTGCCCTCAAGGAGTTACAGTTCAGTGGGCTAATATTATCATCAACAATATTCACTACCAGCATTACCTCCATCACCATTATTTGTTGCATACTTACTATGTGTTTTACATATATTCTCTAGGTAAATGTACAAAGCAAGTGGAAAGGTCAGGGAGGGTTTCATTGAAAAGTGATGTTGGAACTGAAGTTTGACAGTGAATACGATCTCACGAGGGTGAGAAGGAAGAAGTCCCAGCATATACATATGTGTGGAACTGAGCAAACATATGGCATTTTGAGAAACCACAGGAAGTATGGCACTGTTTGCATGTGAGTGGGTGTGAATGCAGTGGGTATTGAAAGGGGAGACAAGGGAGGAAATGAGGTTTGGGCAGAGATAGAAATTAGGTCATGAAAAGCTTTGTTTATTTAGGAAAATTTGTTGATTTTATAGGTGATTTATAGGCATTGAAATCATAATCACTTTTTGAGAATTTAATACAAAACTATGGATGCTTCTCAAAGCAGAGTGCACCCACATACAGCATTTATATAATTTGAAATAGTCCTTGGGAGTCCTGAAACAGACGTTAAGAACACTGTCTCTAAAAGATGGGAGGCCTCTGAAGTATTTGAACTAGGAAAAAAAAAAAGAAATAGGGGGGCTATGATGGGGCTTGAGTGTCCATTGCTCTAGTGATAGAGAGGCAGATAATTCAGGGACAGAAGCAAAAATGTAGGTGAAGAGACCTCTTAGAAAGAAAACGATAAAATTGGCAAGCAATGCAGATGTTAGCAGATAAAGGGAATGTCGTAGACATAATGTTTTTCAGTTTTGCAAGGCATTTAATAGTTTTCCATGCTATTCTTGTGAATAAAATTGTGAAAATTGGGTGGATAATACTCTTGCTAAGTGAACTGGTTAGTAGATGAGTCACAATATTCAGTGAGCATGAATCAGTGGTTTTATACCTGTTGCAAAGGCAATCTCTAGTGGAATATCCCAGAGTTCTCTCCTTAGTCTGGGCTCTTCAGTGCCTCTGATAAAACTGGGAGATGCTCAGAAATGACACAGTATAGTGCCTAAGAGCATGAGATTTGGCAATAGACATACTTGGGATTGAGTCTTATTTCTCATACTTGTTATTTATATGACCTTTGACAGGGATAATATAATGACACCCACTTTGTAAGCCCATCAGAGGATAAAATGAGGTAAAACATTTAACACAGTGCTTGGTACATAGTAAGCCCTCAAGAATGATTACCAATGTTTATTATTATTAAAATTTAAGATAATACAGAGGTTGTCTTGGATAATGACAGTCATTGAAGGTGCTAAAAATGATCTTTTGGAATATTGGGCTGAAACTGAGAAGAAAACTATTAGCAAAAACAAATGTGGAATTCTTATATATCAAGGTTAAAATTAATCAAACAATTATGGTTTGTGGAAAGACGATGTGAAAAAAATATTTGGGGGATGGAGTTGATCATCAATTGTCTATTGCTGGCTGGGCTCTAAACAGGTCACCGACTGGACTACATCAGTGGGTGGGTTACAGATGGATCCCTAGAAAGGATGGCTTTACTGCTTTTTGTTTGAGTGCCTAGTTTTAAAGCTCACCAGATGGTAATCAGGTCACTTATCCACAAGCTGAAGACGAAGCTCTTCAGCATAATGGTGTACAATGCCATCTGGGGTACTATGGTCTGAATGTTTGCATCCCGCCACCCCCCCCCCCCAAATTCATAAGTTGAAAATCTAATGCCCAACGTGATAGTATTAGGAGGTGGGGCCTTTGGCAGGTGCTACAGTCATGAGGGCGGAGCACTAGTGATTGGGATTTATGCCCTTATAAAAGAGGCCCCAGAGTGCTAGCTTCTCCCTTCCACCACATGAGGACACAGCGAGACTGGAAATCTGCAACCCGGAAGAGGGCTCTCTAGAGGACCCAGCCACTGACACCCTGATCTTGAACTTATAAACTTCCAGAACGCTGAGAAATAAATATATATTGTTTATAAGCCACCTGGTCTGTGATAATTTGTTACAGCAGTCAAAATATACTAAGACATGCAGCCTGACCCATGCCTATCCTTCATGACCCACCTACCCCCATTCCCTCCGGAAATCCTATATTCAAGCTATGTTTCCTATGGGCACTATAGCCCCTATTTGGATTTAATCTATAAGGACAGAAGAAAACATCAAAACTTTACAAAGAACCCTTTTACCTCAAAGGATCCACAGTTTACAATTCTAGGTTTTTCGCATTCTGATACATTGCAATTAATGCCATTTTTTGTTACTTTTTCCATTTATTTCATAATTTTCCTTATTTCTATCTGTTCACACCATTTTTGACAAGTTTGTATTATTCTATGGTCTCCAAATGTTGGGCCATTTCTAGGTAGCAGTTATTCTAAATCCATCTTTGTGTAAATTGGTCTTCTTTTCCTTTTTAATTATTTCCATAAGATATATAAGTTTTATTACCACAAGCTGCATGACCAAAACATAAGGCAGATAAATTTTTTATTCCTAACAATGTCAGATTATTGCACATAAAGTTTATACTCAATGAAAATGCTATTAATAAAGAACAAAAGCTTCTGTTCCCCTTCAGTAACTGTGACCGTATCTGTTAACATGATTATTGGAAAACTGGACTAAAACAAGGAGAGTCTAAGATGGTGAGAAATTTAAGCCTCATGGCTTAAGAGGACTAAGACAGGCCTAGAAACTATTTTCAAAGATCTCACATAATATAATCAGACGTGACTCAAGGGACCAGCGTTCATGGCCATGGTTCTACAACTTAACAGCTTTGTGGTCTTGGGCAAGTTAATTTACTTTTGGTTTTCTCAATCATAAAATGAAGGCAAAATAGACCAAAGAGTCTCTGTTTTAGGATTCTGTGATTTTAGGTTGTTTATAGGCACTTAATTTTTTTTAACTGTAGGAACAATTTTCTAACACAAAGATAAGCTTCTTTGAAAACAGTATACCTTCATTGAAGGTTTGAGCGGATCTGTGAAACATTTACCGACCCTCCACTACGTGCAAAATAGTGGTGGGAACGCAAATACGGAAACTTTCAGGAAATAAGACAAACATTTGGAAAATCGAATAACAGTAACATATGCAAGTGAGAGCTTAATAGTTCAGGTGATGGTACTATGAGATTACTTCACTGTGAAATTAATTGCTAAGTGAGCAGTACAGGGAAGCTGTTCTGTGATTTAACAAGAGGAAACTTCAGCTCTGGAGTCATGTACACTTGGGTGTGAATTCTGGCTGCTTCACTTACAATCTGTATGACTAGGGGCAAGCTATTTAATCTGTAACTCTGTTTCTCCTCTTTAAAATAGAACAGATAATAGTAGTATCTATGTTGAAGGCTCATGGTGAACATCAAGTGGAATAATATTTGTGGAGCCCTTAGCATAGCGTGCACTTGAAAAACATGCTATTGTTGTTATTGTTGCTTTTGTTGTTGTTATTTTGTCTGGGTGAACTTTCCAAGGTTGTTGAATTAGAGTTGGTTCTTTGAAGGTGAGTAGTTATTTAGGCAGAAAACAGAGAAAGATGATATCACAAATGGTATTCTTCACTGAGCATGGAGATAGACTAGTAATTGTAGGTTTCTTCTATCACTAAGATTCTGTTATCATAAGAACAATGAATTCTGGGCATGCATACTTAGTTTTCTTGCAGATCACACAGGTGGCTATTATATATGTGAAAGTTGCTTGATATGATGCTTGGACCATTAGGACATAAAAGCTGGTTGAATGCATGTTTTCTTTTATTCATTCCAATGTGAATCCCTGTAATAATTAAGCACCCTGCTAAGTGCTGAGTGTTATGACCCTCCCTTCATGGAGCTTATAGTATGGACATAAGTGAAAGATAAAAGGCACTATATGAAGTTAGAGAACAGTTTAATATTATGATTATTATGTTACTGTTAATGATTATTTTTAAAGAATTCAAGGTAAAACAGTATTTATTATGTATATCTTTCAACATAATAAAATATCAAACACTAAGATGGCTTTTTTTCTTCATACACTGAAGAGATGAACAAGTTCCATATAATTATCTCTGTTTCACTAGCTCAAGTCACCCTGCTAGAAATCAGTACAGCTAAAATTCGATTCTAGGTCCTGACTCGAACAAAACCAGTCGTAGTAACAAAGAAAACATCTGTACTTCTTATTGCATACCAAGAACTATTCAAGGAGCTTTACTTATATTAACTCTTTACTTTGATAACATCCCCATAAGGCAACCATCATTATTGTCCTCGTTTTACAGATGAGAATTTTGAGATTCTGAGCCACGCAGTAGCCTTGTCCACAGTTACCCAGTTAGTAAGCAGTATGAACAAAAGAGATGCAAACCTAGGATTGACTGACTCTGGATCCCACACTCTTACCTACTCTGTTCTGACAGCACAGAAGTCAGAACAAAATTATGTTAGGCACTTGATGGCGAATCTGTGGTTGTCCCCACTAGCTGTCCCACTAGCTGTGGACTTCTGACAAAATGGAAATTCTAGAGTCTCGGAAAGCGATTGGCATGCACACTTGGGGAGTTATGAGAACTGGAAAAAGGCACATAGGGTCACAGTATGTGGCAATATTTTCTCAAAGGCAGTCTTCTATGACTCTCATTACCAAGCAACATCACACACACACACACACACACAACCTAAGGCTAAAAAAGAATTAAATCTTCACAACGATATGATATCTTTAAAAGGTCATTAATTTGGGGAAGCATTTCCTGAACAGTCAATTGCAATATGAGTGTAAGTGCGGAGTATAGACTGTATATGTAAACATATGAAAGGAGGAAGGGGGAGAGAGAGAGATTTTTAAGAAAGATACAAAAAAAAAGCGAGGAAAAGAGGAAGCAAACTACTCAGGTATAGAAATTGAGTACAAGAAGGCAAACTTTACAAATAAATGAATGCTTGCGTGCCGGGTTGACAGCTGTCTGGTCCCACACTGCCACCAGTCAGTCGTTGGCGTGGAGGTGAGGCATGTACTCAAGGTATGCCCAAAGCAAACCTGAGCAGGGGCTCACCTCCCTTTTCTGTACCCTCTTCTTCATTTTGTGTACAGTGTTTTTCATTTTGCAATATTGAAAGAAGTTTTTTCACATCAAAACCTGCTCATGAAGAGGACTTTATTTTCAGTTGTTTTAAATGTAATATGAATTTATGTCAAAGTAGTGCTTCCCTGAGTGGTGTTTGTAGCATTTGTCTCTATGTGCTCAATAAATGGTAGTAACTACTGTTTACTGTGTCCTCGCTTTGTGCCAAAATCGTGTGATGCTTCACTTGGACTATCTCCTTTCATTCACACAACTGCCTCAGCAGGTAGGGGCTATCTTTAACAACCCTTTCTTGCCAAGGAAGAGTTGGGAGCTTAAGTAACTAGCTCAAATTCAGAGAGCAAGTAACCTATATTTTCAGTCCTGCTGCTTTGTTGTTACAGTGAACAGTCTAGGACTGTCAGAAGGTGTGGCATTCAGTCCTGACTGTGCTGCTTAGTTCATATCTGACCTTGGGCAGGTCAGTTATTCCAGCTGAATCTCCATTAAACCAGGACACTGATATCGGTGCTAGCAACCTCATCCGACTGTAGAGAGGGCTTACACTCGTAAAAGCCCAGGCGTCAGAAGAACAACAAGCTTTACCTTCTGTTCATCTGGGGTAGGAAACAGTTGCTCTGAAGGCACAACTTGAAGCATCAATAGCAGGGGAGGGCGGTCTTGTTTGTTTGAAGACCCTTCTACCCTTGCAGTCTAGCAACCCAAATAACTGCTCATTCCTCCAGGCCTGCTGTAGGCAGGAGGGAAATGAGCCTTATGTATGTCCACGAGCAGGAATGCTGGAGATGGAACCAACAGATGGAAGGAACAGAAAGTCTCAGAATGCATAAATGAAGATAGAAGAAATTCCAAGAGTTCTATAAAGTAGTGGGAGCTGGGTTAGCTTTTTTTTTAAGTGGTTCATATTAGTTAGCATTTTAATAAAAAGATAATTATATTTAATTCTATGATCATTTAATAAAAAGACAATTATATTCAATTCTATGATAATTTACAGATGATATTCAATGTGGTAGTCATAAAGACAAAGAATGTTGGAATCAGATTGAAATACATTTGAATCCTGACTTTACTGTGTGACCTTGAGCAAATTCCTTAACCTTTCTGACATCCAGCTTCATCATTTTGTGAAATGGAGATGATACTTCCTACAGATGTTGCAATAATTTAATATGATGATATAGAATGTCCTTGTTATCTAAGGATAGTCAGTATCAGAAAAAAATCACTTAAAAATGAATGTATTTATGCGGTTCCTAAAATTTCATAGTGTGTAGTGATAAAAGGCTTGATTGGGACTCAAACTGTCATAGACTAAATTTGTGAAAAAAATCTCTTAACACAGTACAATCAAATAATTACTGAGTTCTTAAAATGAACAAAAATTATTTGTGTTGGTATTTCAAGAAAACGGTTCACTTTTCTGATAAAATTGCATGAGAGATTTACATACCAATCTAGGTTCAGATTCAGCTTTGATTCACGATCATAAAGCGAGCTATTATTGCAGAGGTAATTGAGAGTTTTATAAAATTTCTAAGGGCCTCTCAATCTTGATTTTTTTTGAAGTGCGTATGATGTAAGCTTTCTTTTCTTCTTTACTTATTAATAGTTTTATTTTTGCTAAACCCTCAACTGACAATGACTTTGAGTATAACCTAAAGATCTTTACACCATTGCTTTCATTGACTTTATAGAATCCTGTATTTATCCTACGATCAGCAATCCCACTTTTCAACAAATGTGCACTGTATTTGCACTGGATGTCTATTGTTTGTAAGATCAGACATTTATGGAGAAACTGATTGACTGCATTTATGTAGTGAATAGGGGTACATGCTATAGATGTTAGTGTTCATTTATGAAAAGTGATGTTAGAATTTGGACTAATGTTATAAATAAAAACTTTCATGTCATATTGGTCTTCACTTTCCTACAAAATCCAATAACTGCAAAGATGCCAATAATCACACTTTGGTGAAGAGTTTTCTGCACATAATGAATGCTCAGTAAATGATAGCCATTACCATGAACAACAAGGAAAAATCTGCCTGGCAGTCACAATATATAATACATTGTTTCAGGCTCTCCTCAACACTGCATGCATGTAACACACCAGAGGTGATAAAGAGATTACAACTTCCTAGTCAGTAGAAAGAATTGTATCCAGAGAGCTTAACTTGAGAAGGTAACTTGTGCTCTTGTGACCTTGTGAATCTTAGCTGAAGTGATGATTAACAAAGCTATGTTACTTTTTCAAAAAAATTTAGGATGGGTTTGTAAGAAAAGGAGTCAAAAGAAAGTTATTACATAAAAAATTTTCTAGTTTTTTCTTCTGTACATCTTTGAGTGTTACAATTTTACATAAAGTAGTTGGTTTAAATTATATGAAATAAATATGTGTATATTGTACATATGCATATATACATATACAAATATGCAAGTATATGCAAATAAATATTTGTATGTTGGTTTAAATTATATGAACTATAGGTATGTTGTATATATGTTTGTGTGTATGCTGCACTCTATACATTAATTATTTTGTGTATTTTTGGTATATTTGTATGTTTTTGTCTATTTTAGAATTTTTGGTAGCCTAATAAATGCTCTAGCCTAATCTAATAAATAATAATGCTGGCATGAGAGCTAAATTAAGCATACACTTTTGTTCTAGGGACTTCGCTAAATGTTTTACATGTATTACCTTACATGAATCCTCACACTTTTAAGGGAAAAAAACACAGATTATTATCACTATTTTATAGATGATAAAACCAGAGGCTTCTAAAAGTTGTTTCCCCAGTTGCTACTTGGGTTTCTCATATCCCGAGATAAATAGCATCAACTTACTTGCGTGTGCCAATAAAAAGGAAAAAGGGCAAACCTTATAAAAAAAGGCATCAGTATTACTGAGTACCTGCCCTGAGCTAAACACTGTCTTTTATGCTTTACACATAGCAAATCATTTAATTACCACCAGAATCCTGTGCCAAATAGATATTACCACCTATTACAGATCAAGAAAGCAAGTCTGAAAAAAGAGTCATTTGCCCATATTCTCAGACAGTAGATGGGGGAGTCAGGATACAAGTGTAAGTCCACTTAACTTCATGCTTCTTCCATAGAAGGAGCCTCAGAGGCCTAGTCTTGCCTCACAGTGGCATTGTGTGAATTGTATCTGTTATATGCTTTTCAGTGTGCAAGACATTTCCTTTATGAAAATGAGGAACACACTTAAGAAAGTCAGCTTGCACAGAGAAGTATTAAGGATACTGAATTCTGGGTGTGTAAATGGGATTAGAATTATTTTCAGTCTTTCCCCTTGTAAGTCCCTGTTCACCTGCCCAGATATATAAATCAATGCTGCGGTGTATTTCCTACTTTTCAAATTCCACTCAGTCCAGAAACATGATCAGTTGACATTTTTGTCATGTTTTATAGAGAATGTTCTTCAAATTGGGTCTTTGCTTACAGTTCCCAAACCATCATCCAACATTAATGCCGTCTTTCGTTAACTTCCTAAAATAATATTTTTTACTCAGAAAATAAAAATATTATACTTTGTATTCATCATCAAAGTTACATCAACCATATCCAACACAAGGACTATTGTTAAATATGGACCAAGGTGGGAGACAAAGCCATAATGAAAATGTTTCCAGTATGAGGACTCGCCTGACCAAATCCTAGACAATTTCATACAGACATTACTAAGATTTTGTTTGACCCCACATCTAAGGCTGAGCCAGCTACAGCATGGTATACAAAGAACATGAATAATGATATTAAGAGCTAATTTATATAGAGCACTTAAGTGTGATGGCCACTGTGCTGGATACTTTATATGCATTTTGTCTTCTAGTCTCAGACAGTTTTTTGAGGTACAATCCATCATTATGTACATTTTACCATTGAAGGAATCGAATCTTAGTAAAATTACATAATCTGCTCAAGGAACATGCTCTACAGTAAGAAGAAGTGCTGGGATTGAAAATCAGATCTAACTTCAACTGCATTCTTTTTTTCCCTAATTTTATTTTAGAGAGAGAGAAAGAGACAGAGAGAGAGAGAGCAGGGGAGAGGGGCAGAGGGAAAGAAAGAGAGAGAGAATCCTAAGCAGACTCTACGCTCAGCATGGTGCCTGACATGGAGCTCAATCCCACAACCTTGAGATCATGACCTCAGCCAAAATCAAGAGTCTGATGCTTAACCGATTGAGCCACCCAGATGCCCCCAATTGCATTCTTTTTTTTTTTATTTTTTTTATTTTTTATTTTTTGGACAGAGAGAGACAGAGCATGAATGGGGGAGGGGCAGAGAGAGAGGGAGACACAGAATCGGAAACAGGCTCCAGGCTCCGAGCCATCAGCCCAGAGCCTGACGCGGGGCTCGAACTCACGGACCGCGAGATCGTGACCTGGCTGAAGTCAGACGCTTAACCGACTGCGCCACCCAGGCGCCCCGCCCAATTGCATTCTTAAACCCTACCTTATATTATCAATGTTTGCCCATTCATGTTAGTGAAATTTGCTCCAAGATCCAGCTGGGTGCACAGCATGCATCCTCAGTGGGGTAGTACCACCCCAAAGGGTATGGAAATTGGCTTTTAGGGGAAGACAAAAACATCTGAACTTTTTATGTATAAAGCACATGGATACACATAGAGTACACATCCAGATGTATAGTACATCTGTGATATTAAAATTCTACTGAGGAGCAATTAGGGGAAAACAAAAATCTAACATGACTCCCTGGGTAAGAGGAGGGGATAATGAAAAGAAAGCTTGAGCTCCACTGGTTTCCAGTTTTAAAAGAGCCATGGACGTGAATGTCCTTGTACACCTCATCATCTCTCTTGGGAAAAACTTAAAGCACCAGTTTTGCTAAACGATAATAGTTTCTTTCTTCAAACTTATGCTGAGTAAGTAATATCTGCAGTGCCAGAATGATCGTGATTTAGTCAAGATACTTGGAAAAATATCTAGAAAGGACCATACATACAAAGGAAGAGTATACAGGAAAGAAAGGCTGGAGAGCTCGGTCAAGCCCGGAGAGGTATTCTTCCATGAACAACATGAGCAGTCCCTGAGCTGAGGCAGGGAGGAGGTGAATATAGTCGGCGGATTTGATATAGTCAGAGAAGCTGGAGCGAGCCTGGCTCAGGCTTCAAACCAAACAGGAGCAAGGCGAGAATACGATGGTAGGGGATGGCGACACAGGTCCAAGACACCAAGAGAATGAGCAAGGAGTCTATTAGGAATGGGAAGAGTTAGAGGTTCCAAAAAAGACATTCGAGCACGTTTGGATAGAGGGAGTACATTTTCCTGTGCAAAATCCGGTGTGTCTTTTTAGAGAAGTGGTGGCTAGTGTATGGCCTGGGAATTGACAACATGAGCTTTTAGCCTGCGAGAGTCTTTCTCAAGTACAAGTGGGAAACATGAAGATTTTTAAACAGGAACAGGACATTCACCAAAAAACCATAAGTGGCTAAAAAAAAAAATACGAAAAGCTCAGCCTCACTAGTTACCAAAGAAATGCAACAGGAAGAGAGAAATTTTTACCCTTTCAGATTAGAAAAGATCTAAACCAACACTTGGTGAGATAGGCACTGCAAAATCATGTTAATGGAAGTAAAAATTGGCATAACTTTTCTAGAAAGCCACTTGACAATGTGTACCACGAGCTTTTAAAAGCTGCACAATTTTGGGGTGCCTGGGTGGCTCAGTCAGTTAAGTGTCCAACTTCAGCTCAGGTCACGATCTCATGGCTCATGAGTTTGAGCCCTGCGTCGGGCTCTGTGCTGACAGCTCAAAGCCTGGAGCCTGCTCCGGATTCTGCGTTGTGTGTCTCTCTCTCTGCCCTTTCCCTGCTCATGCTCTGTCTCTCTCTGTGTCTCAAAAATAAATAAACATTAAAAAAAAAAGTTTAAAAGCTGAACAATTTTATCCCATAATTCCAATTTTAAGAATCTATTCTAGAGGCTCCTGGGTAGCTCAGTTAGTTGGGCATCTGACTTCAGCTCAGGTCATGATCTCACAGTTGGTGAGTTTGAGCCCCGTGTCGGGCTCTGTGCTGACAGCTCGGAGCCTGGAGCCTGCTTTGGATTCTGTGTCTCCTCTCTCTGCCCCTCTCCTGTTCCTGCTCTGTATCTCTCTGTCTCTCAATAATATATAAACGTTACAAAAAAAAAAAAAAGAATCTATTCTAAGAAAATATCTTCAGGCCAAAGAATTATATGCAAAGATGTCATTGCATATGGGAAAACTTGGAGCAATTTAAACGCCTAATAATTGAAGTGTAATAAATCGTGATTCATGACAATGAAATGTTACGCAGATGTTAACAAGTTTTCAGTAATTAAAAATGGAGCGGAAAACAGTCACATATCACATTTTCCCAATTAGGCTGGAAAAAGGGAAAATATTGATATAACTGTGTTGATAAGGGCATGGAAAAAATTGTTAATCATAATGGTGGTATGAATTTTTGGAGACACATTTGGCAGTAATGTAGTAAATATGTTTAAAATGTGCATACCCTTTAATATAGCAATTCCATTTTTAGCAATTTATCTTTAGGATAAATTAAGACAAGTAATGAGGATATAGGTTTAAGGCTGCTCATTGCACCATTTTACATAATAGCAATAAAAAGGTAAAAATCTAAATATCCCTTCACAGAAGATAAGTACATGAATATAATACTATGGAACCATTAGCATGGTTATACAGATGTATGTGTACATATACATGTATATATATGCACACATACATGTATACACACACACATTCTGCACATGGTAAAATGTAACTGAAATGGCTACCATTGGGGCGCCTGGGTGGCTCGGTCGGTTAAGTGTCTTGACTTTGGCTCAGGTCACCATCTTGCGGTTCATGATTTTTATAGTTCTGGGATCTTTTTTCCCCTTCAGCTTTATTGAAGTATAATTGAGAAATAAAATTATAATAAATTTAAAGTGTACATCATGATGATTTGATACACATATATTGTGAAGGGATTCCTTCCATCTGGTTAATTAACACATCCATTGCCTTACATTTTTGTGTGTGTGAAAACATTTAAGTTCTTTTATAAAAATTTTTTTTAAATATTTATTTTTGAGAGAGAGAGAGAGAGAGAGAGAGAGAAAGAACGAGCAGGGGAGGAGCAGAGAGAGAGGGAGACACAGAATCCGAAGCAGGCTCTCGTCCCTGAGCTGTCAGCGTGGAACCTAATGCAGGGCTCAAACCCACCTGCTGCGAGATCAGGACCCGAGCCAAAGTCAGACACGTAACTGAGTGGCCCAGCTGCCCCACTATGAGCTATTTTAAAATACATATTAAGAGGAGCACCTGGGTGGGTCAGTCAGTTAAATGTCTGACTTTGGCTCGCTCAGGTCATGATCTCATGGTTCGTGAGTTCAAACTCCACATCAGATTCTTTGCTGTCAGAGCAGAGTCTGCTTTGGATCCTCTGCTTGCTCTCTCTCAAAAATAAACATTAAAATAATAAAATACATTTTAACAGCATGGTGGACATTATCATATACTAAAATAAAAGGATGCATAATTATGAAAGTATACACTATACATGCAGACACACACACACACAGTCACATCACATGAAAAACTTTGGAAATGAAATACACCAATGGTAACAAGGGTTACCTATGATTATTAGACTTATTTTCTTTATATTTTTCTGATATTCTAAATTTTCTAAAAAGAGGCTGCATTACTTTGATATTGTGGCAAAAAATATGAACAGAAATTGGAAGTTAGATCTCAAATATCACTGGGGTTTCTACATTTCTCCGTTATTTATTTCTTGAGTAGTTCTTGTTCTTACACTCTGAAAATGGATGCTGGTAATTTTGAACACTACTGAAAGTTATTCCCCTAGAAGGCTGATATTTATGAATGGAGAGGCATGAAAAATATTATTGTAATCTGACTGTCTGAAAGCCTGTAATTTGAACTGCCAGTATCATGGGGAATGGGCCATGAGCAGAGTCCAAAAAAGGCAAAATCTAAGGAAAGGAGTAATCAACATTAAATAACTCATGATTCCTCTTCCCAGGCTCATGCTTAACAATGACGATGGCAGCTCTTGAAAGTCACCAATACATCCTTGAAAAATTAATGTCACCCTTGCTCCTTTGTGACACTTCTCCAGAATAACCTTTTGTGTTCTCAGAGGCATATTTCAAGCCTCTAAATCAGATTGTACGAGAAGGCATGCAGTAATTATTTTGAATATGAAACCAAGAAACACAATTGTAAATAGCACACACTGTGTGAATGTGTGCCAGCAGGAAAAGAAACCCAAGGCCAAATTTACTCATGTCCTGGTGACTTAATACAGCATAGCCAGAAGAAGTGGAACAAGTCCATGAAAACTCCTGTCTG
The DNA here is from genome assembly GCF_018350195.1 of Panthera tigris. Lineage (NCBI taxonomy): Eukaryota > Metazoa > Chordata > Mammalia > Carnivora > Felidae > Panthera > Panthera tigris. The sequence continues at coordinate 54,691,892 of NC_056667.1, read as the reverse complement.
CTAACAGTGCATGCTCTAGCAGAAATTATTACCACATGCATGTTGCAAAATAGCTGAAGACAAAAAAGGGTGGAAATCTTAAGGGCAACAGCTTCTCTTAAAGCTTTGCCTTAAATGCCTTATCTTGATGAGTCCAAATCAATCTCTGAGTTAATAAATGCAGTAATGAGTGCAAAATTCTTAGCACATATTAAATATTCATTAATGCCAATTATTATTTTAGGAAATGATTATATATGTATAGTACTTTATAGTTTACAAAGGCCTTTCACAAATAACTAAAATCTCTTATGGTTATTTGTGGTGCTTATTAAATATATTCATTCCACACACATGAAATAGCTTAGAAATAGGAGATTCTCTTGGGGCACCTGGGTGACTCATTTAGTTGGGTGTCTGACTCTTGATCTGGGCTCAGGTCATGATCCCAGGAATGTGGGATTGAGGCCCGCGTTGGGCTCCATGCTAAGCATGGGGCCTGCTTGAGATTCTTTCTCTCTCTCTCTCTCTCTCTCTCTCTCCACCACCCCCTGCCCCCCGCCTTTTGCCCCTCTCCCCGCTTGTACTTGCTTCTTCATTCAATATGCCAGCTTTCCTCTCTGAAGGGGTGGTCAGGGGTTATCCTCTGTCTGGGGTAGCCAGAGTCCAGAGTACAATGGTATGGGCAGCCTTAATTTATGGATAGCTCTTCTTATAGGACACATAATCATAATGAAAAGAAAGCTCTGCAACTCTGCAAAGGTAAAGCAGGCCCCCTGGCGATTCTTAGCTTCTCCATTCTCTTCTCAGGGAATTTGAAATTCCTTGTCAAATATGCTGAAATGCCATGATTTACAAATCCTTTAATAAAAGAGACGGTAACAGATTTTCTTCCCGCATCTCCCATCAGCATTAACACAGCACCCTGAGGAGTGTATCACCAGGCAGATCATTAGTCTCAACAAGTCAGCTTTAATGATAGGCTCTGGAGGAAGCAGGGGGTGTATAGCAGGGAGGATGATGCATTCTGCTTCCAAATCATTCTCTTCCTCCATAAGCAGTGGGGGAAAGATTGCTCCTTGCCCCTGCTGACAAGGAGGGAGGCCATGTCAAGTTGCCACATGTTTTGTGTGGAAGAAGACTAGAGTGCTACAACCCAATCTTCTCCAAAGCAGACAAAAACTAAACAAAACACAGCCATGTTACAAGCAAGGGAAGTATGAAGTTGGAGAATAGTGCTAATAGCTAATGGTTATTGAGTGCTTCACATGCATTGACTTCAGTACTTGACAATTGAATCTTGACAACAACCTTATGCACTAGGTGCTATCGTTACTCCAATTTCCATAGGAGGAAACTTGAGACTTAGAGGGGTTAAGTAAGTTACCTATAGCTGAGGCTAATGCCAGAGCCAATGTGGGGATTTGCATATGTGCACATTTGCCTCTCTCTCCATATATATGTGTATATACATTCTCTCTCTCTCTTTATATATATATATGTGTGTGTGTGTGTGTGTGTGTATATACATATATATATAACATATATTTTCTTTATTTGTGTGTGTGTGTGTGCATATGTACATGTGTATGTGCTGAAAGCAAACGGATATAAGTTAATTGGAGACTTTTTTACTATTCTCAATATCTAGGATAATACCCAATACACCTTTAGGTTAACATTGTTACATTACATAAGATTTTATATCAGAACTCTAACTCAGCAACATTTTATATCTCTTCAAAGCAGACTCTATGTAGACTTTCATCTTTTCTTTTGGAAGCTCTCCCTAACTTCTAGGCCAGGTTAGGTCTCCATCGGGTGCCTCCAAAATACCTATCTCCCAGATATAACAATCTCTGCACATTATTGTAGCTACTTGTTTAATGTCTGACTTCCATGTTCCATGAAGATAGAAACCTGTCTTTCTTGTTCACTACTGTAAACCTAATGCCTTTCATGGTACCATGTACATAGTAGGGACTCAGTAAACACTTGCTGATTGAATAAACATAGTCATAACAATATCTGTTCCTCTAGCAATATTATCAAGGCCTTATTCCACAAATCTGTTCACTCTTTTCCCTATCACATACCTACCTATTGCAGAATTAGTACATAGAGAAAACCATAGCATTTTGCTATCCATCCATCATGATCAATTTTGTATATATATGTGTATATAAACATCTGAAGACAGTCCTGACTCCTGCGAAAGAGCATTAACTATGAGCACATCTAGGCATGTACATATTGGAGCTACCATGAAGAGTATTTCGAGTCAAACTCACATGACAGATGCGTCTATATGTGTATTATGGGGATAGGTAGGGAACATTACACTATTTTGCAAGAGTTCCTACTATATGGAAGAAGAAAAATGAAGTATCCTACAAAAAAATTCTCTTTCTATTCAAAAGCAAAGAAATTCAAAATTTATTATTCAATTATTTTTAAGGCTTATACAAGTCATTACATTGTTTTTGATGTATACAACAAATACTGAAAGTATCCTTCGTCTCATATTATGTTCACTTTTGAGTGTTCACATCTGTGTGTCAGAAGGAGGAAAAAGGATGTAAAGATAAAAGATTGTAAGACAGATGAGAAGGACACACACCCAAAGAGGACAAAGGCTTTGAAGGGAAGCAGTTAGGAAAAGGAGGCAGTGCATCAGCTCTATGTTGACTTGTATTTGCAACAACAGCTATCTGAAAGTTGGTATTTTCCCTCTAGGCTTGATGTCTGCAATTTTCCTATCTGATACTTAGGTTAACAGTCATGAGTGCAACTGGGTCAGCCAGTTAGGCATGCTCTTGAGCATGAACAACGGAGAGACAAAAGATAAGCAAAAGATCTAGGCATGTAATATATTCTACAAAAACATGTCCACTGAATACCATGCATTAAAAATTAATGGAGAACCTGGTGGCTCAGTCAGCTAACCACATGACTTCAGCTCAGGTCATGATCTCGCAGTCTGTGAGTTCGAGCCCCATGTTGGGCTCTGTTTTGACAGCTCGGAGCCTGGAGCCTGCTTTGGATTCTGTGTCTCCCTCTCTCTCTGCCCCTCCCCCGCTCACACTCCTTCTCTCTCTCTCTCTCTCAAAAATAAATAGATATTAAAAAAATTAAAATATAGTGTTTGTGTGGCTATTTAAAGAAAGGATACAACAGAGAAAGTTCTAAATCACTATGCATTCTTTTTCCAATATGGCTTCTGAATGCAGGCGTGCCCCAAGGTTAAACCCTTACCTCCATGGATTCAGCCCTTATCTCTAAGCAAATGACTCCCAAAGTTCCACAGTCTGTTTACTCCTTAACTCATCTACATGGAACATATGGGCCTTAAAGTTGAGAAGTCCCAAAAGCAATTCATTTTTTTCTAACCAAATCCTAGTACTCTTGGAGACCCCTTTCTCCTGGCTTACAATAGCACCCCTCTCTCCGTGTCTCAGGATGGAAGTTTTCACTCCTTTCCACAACCTAGTAGATTTCAAATGATTTACTTTAACTGAAGTAATTCAATTGACAGACAGTTCTGTCTGTCCCTACTACTTCTCTTGAACTACTTCAGTAAATCCCCAAATTTCTCCCTGCCTCTAATCCTAAAAGTCAAAGATGATTATACCACGTCCTCTCCCATAAAATTCTCAAAAGTTTCACCTTGCATAGGGATTGTATTCAAATTTTTCTCAGTATATAAAGTCTTTTAGAATATGATCTCTACCTATTTTTCAAGATATTTTTAAAAACATTCCTCTCCTCTCCCAGTGTTTACCAGTTCTGAATATAATCTAGACATCGCTCACCTGAATGTCTTTGCTCAAATCACTTCATCAAGTTGGGACACTCTTAGCTGTCTGAAGCTCTTTCCCTTAACATCAGCCAGCTCAAGTCTCTCTGCTTCCAGAAGTTATCCCAGATTCTTCCTGATTAGAAGTCTATCCATTATTCATACATTTCCAGCACTTTTTTACATACTATTACAGCATTTGCTGTAGCATGCCTTTTATAAGGAAGTGCCTTCTTCCTCTATTTCTTGTGAATTTCTAGAAGGCAGAAACCATATAACTTTACCTCCATCACTCCTGCATAGGGGCTTGGAGTTATGAGGAACTCATGGAAAGCTCATTAACCACTGAAGGAGGAATGCATGAGTGAATATTCTTTACCTTTTCTATTCTATTCATCATTGACCTTAGTTCCTTTTTCGTGCTCAAGGGAACAATTTAACTTATGTTTTAGGTTTGAAACTTGTCTACGTAGGGCAACTCTTCTTTCTGCAGCTTTGTGCTGACCTCATTAGTTCTCTATTTGGTAATCCCAGTCAGATGGGAAATGCCATCATACAATCTACTTCTGTGCCCAGGCATGTGTAATTCAAACTCTGGGTTCATCTCCTTTGCTGGGGAATAAAAAATCTTCAGTCTTGAGCAAATCAAGGCAATCTAACATTTATGCATTTTAAAGTTATTGAATTATCCATCTTCTTTTGGGTGAGGGACATTTTCAGAAACATCTATGTATTTAGGACTATTATGGCCATAAGAGAAGAAAATACACCATCAGTGAGTCTGATGGAGATACAAGAGAAACCTCCCAGACGTGGTCACACCACACACCCACAGGGTTACTTTGGAGAGCGGGAGAATAGTAGACACAAGAAACGAAGTCATCTTGGGTACAGAACTTTTTTGGCCACTTTCCTTAATTCTCATTCAGTTTGAATGCAAACTCAAAGTATGAATAATAAGAACTTTACAGAGCTATCAAACCATAAGAAGATATGGAGGAACCTTACATACATACTACTAAGTGAAAGAAGTCAATCTGAAAAGGCTACATATCATATAATTCCAATTATATAGCATTCTGGAAAAGCAAAAACTGTAGAGACAGCAAAAAGATCAGTGGTTGCCAGGGGTTGAGGGCCAGGGGAGAGATGAACAGAGGATTTTTAGGGTAGTGAAAATACTCTGAATGATATTATAATGGTGGATATACATCATTATACAATTGTCCAAATCCATAGGATATAAAATACCAAGAATGAATCCTAATGTAAACTATCGTCTTTGAATGATTATGATGTATGATGTATGGAATGTAGGTTCATCAGGTGTAAAAAATGAACCACTTTGGTGGAGGATGTTGATAACAGGAAGCTGTGCATGATAGGGGCAGGGTGCATATGGAAAATTTCTATACTTTCCTCTAAATTTTACTGTGAATCTAAAACTGCTCTAAAACATAAACTCTTAATAAAAACAAAATAAACCAAAAACCTTTCACGTTATATAGTACATTCAAACAAAAAAAAATCTATCTTACTTGATTTTCCTGTCTTGCAAAGTGGTTATTATAAAACAGAGGCTCAGAGACATTAAATTCTCAAGGTTACATGGTTATTGGTCAGTCAAGATTTGAAAATTATAGTAGTTGGGAACATTGGTTTTGTAACTCAACACTTAACTCGCTCTGAACCAATTCACTCACTTACTAGCTGTGTTATCTTGTGAAAGTGACCTAAAATCTTAGAGGCTCTGTTTACTCATCTGTAAAGTGTGAGTACAATGGTGCCCACATCATACAGTTACTGTGTGGGTTTACATGAGCGTATGGATACTGAGTAATTAGCACAAGATGTGGTCCATGATAAGGCCCTTATCAATGATACAGCATCAGAAGTATTGGCATCAGCAACAGCACCCTGGATATGCTGAATCCAAATAAAATGATCTTCTCACTAGCTAGGTACCCCTTGCTTGGTGACTCAAAATAGAAGATACCACCTACTCTTATGCTGTCTCACAACTATTTAAATGGATAGAATTCTGATATAATTCTGTACATTCATGTCCTCCCTAACAGCCTGTTCAATTTGGCCTAGACATCAGGGCAAAAACAGGGAACATTTCGCTGACCACGATATTAAGAAATACATATTTGGTCTTTTGTTCCAGTTCCTGGCAATAGAGCTCCTAAACTCCCCGTAATTTCTTGAGTAATAAGGGTGAGAGGGGGAGTCTTTTGTTATTCCAAATAAGCCTCCTTCAGCCATACTTGAGTTTATACTAATGAGGAGACTCTTGGAGGATGGGGCTCCTTGCCAGAGAGAAACAATCATGTAATTAGATGATTGGAACTTTCTGTCCCATCCCCCAACCTCTGGAGAGAGGGGAGAGCCTGGAGATAGACTTACTCACCAATGATCAATCATGCCTATGCAAACAGCCTCCATCAAACTCCTGAACAATGAGGTTTGGAGATCTTCCAGTTGGATAAACACATCAAGGTACTAGAAGGGTGGCATACTCAGAGAGGGCCTGGAAGCTCCATGCCCCTTCCCAAACCTTGCCCTATCTATGTCTTTCATCTGGCTGTTCCTGAGTCATATCCTTTATAATAAACTGGTAATAGAATGTAAAGCTCAGCTCTGTGAGCTGTTCTGACAAATTACTAAACCCAAGTTGGGGGTTTGTAAGAACCTTCAATTTATAGCTGGGCAGTCAGAAGCACAGGTGACAACCTGGGACTTGAGATTGGCATCTGAAGTCAGAAGCGGGCAACCCATTTTTTATGAAGAAGCAACGTGAATTCTGAAACCCTCAGCAGATCTGCCGGGTGGAACATTTTTACGGTTCAGCTTCACTTGGATGTTAACAAGTTAGGCTATTTAAAAAAGCTCTCTGTGTCCTTCAGTTATTAATTGAAAGGATTTCACATTTTTTATTTACCATAGAGTTTACACACAGACATTAAGAATAGCTAGGGAGTGTGATTGTAATATTTTCCATGAAGATGGTCTTGCATCACTGCTTGTCGTGTTTCTATGTATTTTCTCTTAACCTGGTTGTACTTAACACTGTGGTTTGCAGAGTTGGGTGCTCAATAACTTCACCACGTTGTTGACTGAAAAGGGCCTACACTGAGGTAGGGACAATTAGTGGCCACTTCTCACTTGGACAATATTGTAAATTTAGCAAAACAGTTGCTTCCCAGAAAACTGGTCACACCTTCCAATTTTCCTTCCCCTAGTGACTCTCAGATGAATAAATTAATATCCTTCTGGCCACACGTGAAACATGTGGCATGTTTGCTTCTTGCAGGATGTTATTTCCTTACCTTTGTCAGGGTAAGGAAAGTTGAGTGGTCCATCTCTATGACTGCATCATAGCAATGATCAAGTAGGGATATTTAAGACCCTACTGAAGGAAATCAGAAGTTTAAAATGTCCAAAAGTTCATTCTTTTCACATAGACAACGTAATTCCAACGAGGGAGGTATAGCTGCTGTTGGATTATTGGAACCATTCCAGAAACTTATTTTTCCTCCATGGGGTCTAGAAAAGAACTTGAATGTAGGCTAGTGCTAGTGCACTATGAACGGGGTGGACACGAGACCAGGAGTCTCAGTGAAGTCAAAGATAAGGTATAGTCAGGAGACTGGAGAGCTGGAAGGTTAGGAGATTTGGCGAAACCCACCAGAACCACTGCCCTCAAGGGACTGTTGTTTATAAGACTGAATGAAGTCACGTGTGCAGAGCATCATCCTAGGTCTCCAGCTAGGCCACCTGGGTTTAAATTCCTACTGTGCCTCTTCTGGCTGCGTGATCCTGTGAAAGTTATTTATATTCTCTGAATCTTAATTTCTTCATCAGTGAAGGGTACAGATGAAGTCACATAATAGTGGGACATACTTTGCACGTGGTGAGCACTGAGATATTATTTATTATTACTCATTACTTTTATTACTTCAGGTTCCCCTATTTTATTTTTCTCTGTAGAACTTACTACCATCTCCGTGGCACACATTTTCCTTATTTATCTTTTTATTTTGGACTCTCCACATCAGAATGTAAGCTCCATGGTGACAGGGATAGTTTTCTGTTTTGCTTCCTACTGGGGAGTGCTTACACAGTACTAGCACACAGCACTACTCGATGCATATTTGTCAAATGAAAAAAAAATCACTGCCTCAGTGCAGCACTTGGTGTACAGAAAGGGTGACTAACTGTTGGTAATTATGAGGTATACAACGTGATACTTGCCAGTGGGGACCATTGACAAGATGTAGCCAGAGGTGTGGATTACTGAGTGGTGTGAAGAGAAAGTCTGTTGGAGCTGCAGAAGTCAAAGAGACCCTAAAGCCAGGGTCTTGGATGGGTCACACACATCAATCTTTGTCACAGGATAAAGTTAGTGAGCAAGGTGAAGAAGAGGTGAAAAGGAGCTCCAGCATCTCTAAGCCTGCCTTTAAGGAATATTCTGCAGCTAGTGGACAGCAGTAAGGAGCAGTAGGAGGTGGAATTATCAGGTGGCTCTGGAAGTGGCAAGAAGGTATTGGGAGAATTGAAACACCGCCTCTAGTCCCATGACATATGGCCCACAGAAGACTGGAGTACTTTCTGTGAAGAGTGCTACAGAAGTGATGGTCCCTGGAGAGAGCTGGGATTCAGTTAAGGAAACAGGTGGGCGAAGTTGGCAGACAGCCTGCGAATGTAGAGGAGGGTGTTGCTAAGGATGTGACATTCCCGAAGGCGTGATAGGGGTAAGAGCAATAATGGGAGCACAGAACTTTCTAGAGATGAGTGTGCAAGAGCCTCCATGCACAGAGGATGGAGATGATATTCAGACACAAGGACACTTGAGAATGGTTGCAAGGGTTTTTTTTTGTGTCTCTTTTTTCATGACCAGATACAAGATGATTTTGTAGTTAAGTAAGCTAATCAAGGAAAGGGACAGCACATTTCTGGAAACACCTTGATGTTAAAATGCTCTAGGGAATTGTTCAAATACCTAATAGTCACATCTTCTACTTGTCATGGAAATATCTTTCCCTTCCTTCCGTCTCAGAAGAATACTTGAAAACTTCAATAGGATACACTCTTGGATGAATTAATTTAAAAAGTCACTACCTTTTGTACGCTTTACTTTTTTTTTTAAAGCCCAACTTTAATAGGTTAAGATTTTAGTGAAATTGTTTGTAAAAGTGAAACACTAAGAAAAGCTTTGGAACTCTTGTGAGTTAGAACCATTGTTTTAACACTTTTCTATATTTCTTGTTAAATCAAATTTGGAAGTATGAAGCATAGCATGTTTACCTCCAAATAAATTCATAAGCCAATGCTCATTAGTTGGTTGGTTGGTCAGTGGCTCAAACACTTACTGAGTAAGTACAATGCCTAGAGCACTATAAGAACAAATTAATGAATGAGACCAGCTAAGGTTTTGAACACTATTTAGATGCCAATAAATAATAATTTGAAAGCTATTTAGAACAGATGGATATTTTGAGCTGGGAATCTTTTTTCTTCTTCTGTATTCCCTGAATGAAGAATTGAAGAAAATGATAATATGAATAAACAAATACGGGTAAAAATCAGGGTGCCCTAGAAGAATATGCTAGAAGTGCTACTCAATAAAACATGTTGAATGACAGTCCGTTGGGGTAGGGGTACTATTCTCAATGCAATTTAACATGTCATCATTTCTGTGTTATTTATCATCACAGCGGAAAATTAAAAAAATCCTTCCACGTTTCACTAGCTAAAAATACCTGAGACTACTGTGCATGAATGGTGAAAACAAACCTTCTCCATTCTTAAGACATGGCCATTCTTGCTCAGGTGGTAAAGTGTCATGTTTAGTTTCTCCTAAGTCCCGAAGTTCATTTTAATGTACTTTGTCTGCATAAACATTTCTTAATGAGATAAGTAGGTACATATATTTGTGATAAGGCTGCTCCTATAGTCCCTTGGGAAGCCTTTTCTATACTTCCTTGACTTGAGCAAAGTCCAGCATGAAGGTAACACAGCACTAGAGATTCTGATTTATTTCTATTTAAACTCCTTGTGGGGCACCTGGGTGGCTCAGTTGGTTAAGTGTCTGACTTTGGTTCAGGTCATGAGCTCACTGTTCATGGGTTCAAACCCTGCATCAGGCTCTGTGCTGACATACAGAGTCTGGAGCCTGCTTTGGATTATCTCCCATTCTTTCTGTCCCCCCAATCATGCTGTCTCCATTTGTCTCTGAAAAATGAATAAACGTTTAAGAAAAAAAAAAAACAAAAACTTCTTGCATCACTCTCTTGGTCCAAATTAAGATGCTTAAGAAATTCAGATCTTACTAATTAGAATGGCAATGTTACCAACTTTAGATACCTAATATTATATTTTACCTTATACTACATATTATTATTATATTTTCCTGAAATGGAAAAAAGATGTAGTTCACATTATGTTATTCTACACAGTTATTAATACTTACATTTATTTGATAATACATATTTAAAAAAAATTTTTTTTTAACGTTTTATTTATTTTTGAGACAGAGAGAGACAGAGCATGAACGGGGGAGGGGCAGAGAGAGAGGGAGACACAGAATTGGAAGCAGGCTCCAGGCTCTGAGCCATCAGCCCAGAGCCTGACGCGGGGCTTGAACTCACGGACCGGACCGTGAGATCGTGACCTGAGCTGAAGTCGGCTGCTTAACGGACTGAGCCACCCAGGCGCCCCGATAATACATGTTTTAAAAACAAGCCAACAGTCTAAAATTGTCTTTAGATGGGTATCTCCAAAGAAGTCTCTTTCTCTTTCTATTTAAAGAAACCCAAACTTAAACACAAACAAATGAGCCAATAGATACTTTAAAACCAAAATAAATGGAAACAACAAACACCAAAATAAATGGAAACAACAAACACTGTCCACATTGTTTTTTACTGAGCCCCAAATACTTGAGGGTAGGCAGTAGTGTATTGTTTAGTTTCTTGGTTAAAACAGGGTAAACTACAGTTTCAGCTGTGGCCAAACTGAACCAGAGATAGGCCTTTTACATATGCAGGTATTTGCTGTACTTTGGGATTACCAACCTATTCAACTGTAGCTTTTCCTTTTGAGATGTGCTGATCAGTAAAAAGACACCTGGGCACGTTTTAGTTCCATCTAACCCAAAGAGAAAGTTTAGAAGGTCCTAAGTTGGGATTTTGCATTATTACAAAAGTAATACCTGCGGAGATGAAGGCTTCTGACATCATGTGGGAAACATGAATCATCCCCGAAAACAACCTTTGCTTGACAATAGCTAGGCCTCTGGTATCTTCTGAGTCCTCTTTAGCATATGAAAGTCGTTTGGGAAGCCTCCATTTTGTCTTTACCTCCCTTAACTCACTCATCACAGCCCCAGTACAGCTCTTTCCGGCCACAGGTCCTGTCCCTGTGCTTTAATAAAATCACCTTTTGCAATCAATCAATCAATCAATCAATCAAATGGTAGAAAGTAGGGGTTTAAGTGATAAATATTTATGGGTAAGAGGGCCCACAAATTAAATTACTTAAACTTTCCCCACAATTAGCTTAAGTCGGACTTTTTACCAAATGCTTGGCCTGTTAAAATGATTCAGAATTTAAATATAAAACAGAAGATTGCTCATCCTTAATTCAGAATATAAAAGTATGCAACACGGAGGTTAAATATCTGACATTATATTTATATATATTCTCCTTAAACTTCTAAAATGGCGGGTCCAGTGACAATTATCCATCTTACTGCGGCCACGTCCGGTGCAATTTCAGAAGATGCAAACAGAACTTACGAAAACACCCCTTTTTGTTCTTTTCCTCATTTTTCTGATCTCCCATGCAGCATTCCTTGTCATAAGAACATGTATACGTACTCATGTTTTACATTAATGGATATTGCATCAGAAACATTAATTGTCCAAAACAAAATTAAAAGCCAATTCCAACCCAAAATATCCTTACGTTTGTTGTATTGCATTTGCAAAAGAGTAAGGAAAGGGCCCTGGTTGACAGAGTTAAGTTCCTTGTCCAAAAAAGGTGTTGTTTTTTGTTTTGTTTTGTTTTGTTTTTTAATTTAACACAAGTAACCAATATTAACTGCAAATCAGCTTGTTTTTTTTAATGTGTTTTTTTTAGTATGAAAAATGGAAGATCCCATACAAACCAAATTCATGTTGTATTTTCTTTAGAGTTTAATAGTTTCCAAGTAGCCATAGCATTTGTACACAGAAAGTGGGACCAGGTCTTTTGAAGAGAACTGGGATTTGGAAATGCAGGTGGGAAAAAAGGATGAGGGGTATAAATTAGAATCTGGTATGCTATGTACTACTTACCTTCAAAAGTCAAATAAAACTTTCCTCTGTCAAACCAAACGAGGGAAGGCTGTTCATTCTCTGTATGGCCAGGAGTTGAAGCGGGATGGGAAAGGTTAAGGAGAGGGAGAGAGAAGGACACAGTATGAGTTACAGGTCATTAATCTCACTATGGGGGAGGGCAGAGGCACTGCATGCCATTAGCGTGCAGGAAAAAGGGAAGGCTGGCAATCTATGTTTCGTTTTGTTTTTAGTTCAGGAAACAGAAAGCAAAAGCAAAGCTATGGAGGCCTAAAGGGATGGGCATGTGTTGTTGGTAGCTTGATACTTGGTGCTTGAGCGCATGGAGCAGAAGTCTTCCTGGCCATGCAGGGGCGTCAGCATATTTTAACTGCACTAGTTTGGGCAAACTGTCATTCAGCAATTGCTGTATCCATTTCATCTTCAATGTCATCCCCTTCTATATTTGCAAAAAGATAAACTCGGAGTTATGGGTTATATCAAACTTAGCTTAGGTTTTAAATGACAACAGCATTGCATATCAATTTAAAGTTCATGGAAGAAGTCACATATCTTCCGTCCCCTCCCCTGGAATCACCTTAGGCATCCAGACACAAAACACCCTTTACCTATGTACCAAAGAGAAAACAGGATTACTAACGGTGCTCTATTATATTTTCAATTAAAAAGCAGTCACTGGACATGTAATTCTGAGCAGTTAAATTATTCCTTCCTTTGTAAATTCACAAAGCAATAGCATCTCACCTTTTTCAAACCTTTTGAGAAACTGTCATGCAACCTGCTGCTTTTTAATACGTTCACTCAAAAAAAAATTTCGGTGGCATGATTTCCATGATGAACAATAAATAGGGTGCATCTGAGAGGCACCAGACACTCATGAGGTGAGTAGCATGTCCATGAAGTTTATAGCAGTCAGATGGTATAATGGCTTGGATTTTTAAAGTCTAGATATCTAGAGATCACTTGGCTAGCACCATACCTGCCAGCGTTTCACAGCGCCTTTCAAACGAGGGCAGTTTGTCATAAAAAACATCATCTTCTGACACTACGAACCAAAGAAATATAAAGGAATGGAAAACAAAAACACAAATACAAATCCCAAATGAAATCAAGCAGTACACTTCACGGATTGAGAAACAAGAATGATATTAATGGAAAAAGGAAACAAAACCTAATATACTGGGATAATGATAGGGTATAAAAAGGTGATGTGTTTATTTCATGATGGCTCTATGAGAAAAAATTAAAATTTTGAAAATGCCAGATTTCAGCATCTGTGAGTTTGGCTGAAGTCAGCTCTGTGGAAGAAATCACGTCCCCACCTTTTCAGGGAGTTGTTAAAGGCACTATCATTAATAATTGACTCGTGTAAGTGTATTTCACTCAGGCACAGTTCTCAAGTGGCCAGACATATGTCCATCAACAGAACCGCTTGGCAGAGTGCGGACAGCTCAACAAGATCACTTGGGATATGCCTTCCCCCTGCCCCAGTGGGAAAGAGTAAGCTTTCAATGAGACCATAAAAAAGGCAACAGTATAAACCTGAGGTTGCTGAATGAAGTATCCCATTTCAAACTCATTGGTATCCAAATTCAGTTTGCCTTGCACCTGTCTTTAGTAGTTATGGCCTGTTAATTTTGGACAACATTACTGTAATTCCGTCTTTGGCTATGGTATCCAGTTATGGCCAAATGTCTTTGTAAATTGATCACAACAGTTGCTCTGAACCCCAAATAGTTCCAGATCTTTGCACATAATCTCCTTTCTCCCCAACTAACAAATGCAGGTAATTGGAGTTCTATGCTATGTGATCAAAAAAAAGCACTCAGTTCCATAGTTCTTAAGAGTATTATTACAATTTCAATAAAAAATTGAATAAAATCTGTACAAAGACCAATAAGGGAGAATCCCCCCTATAATGTAGAGAAGATAAGGTCTATAAACAATGTTTCTTGGAAAAATATTCTACTGGCTTGCCTTCCAGACTTAGGAAGTAAAGTGGGGAAAATACTTCTTTGGCATTTTTTAAGGTTCTAGGATATAACCTGCCAATCAGTTTTTAATTATAGAGGTGGCTTCCTTGGTGGGTAGAACAAGTTAATGCAATGTCTGTAACATCTGTAGGAGAGGAGGAGAGGAACAGGACAAATGGAACTGGCACTAAGAAGGACCCTCCATAATCTGTCCAGAAACTAGGAAGCAAAACAGTTACGCTGGCAGTAACTGAACGTTATAATACTCTTTCATACCTGTTAGTGCGAAATGATGGAGAATATTGCTTTCTTTTGAAGAACTAATTTCGTATTTACAATCTCCTCAAAATGAGGAGCCTGCATCATGATGAGCACGGAGTAATGTAAAGAATTGTTGAATCAGTATATTATACACCTGCCACTAATGTAACACTGTATGTTAACTAGACTAGAATTAAAATAAAAAACTTAAAAAAATAATAGAAGGCAAACTTCACACACTAAAACAAACAAACAAACAAACAAGCAAACAAACAAAAAACCAAAAAATACCACTGCAAACACCAAAATGAGGAGCCTCAAATACTGCCATTTGTTTTTTCAGCTGAAGTTACAAAAGAGGGTTGAATAACACACTCACAATTTTTTTTTTTTTATGGCGGTTGGACATTGAGGGCTTAGAAGAAAACTTCATAACTAAATTGGGGAACTTAAAAGATGGGTTATTGGATAGTTCTGTGCTTGCCTTAAATACTTCAAGTGAAGTATAGAAGGAAAAATTTCCTTAAGAACTAGCCATGGAAATTGCCTCAAATTGATCTGGGATGGGGAAGCCAGATGTACAGGTTTTTCCAAAACAAATAGTAGAAAGAAAAAAAAAAGACTAAAATTAAATGTGGGAATTTTTAATTGAGATCAGGAATATCCATCTCCAAAGGATTTTCTGTGCAATACAAGCATTTTTAGAAGAATGTTTATCCAATTCAGAATTGCCACCCAGCTTGGAGACAAAGGCTTACAGGAAATACTGTATGATTTAGATGCTATGACTAATATTTCAGTACTGAATACAAATCACTTTTGCTCAAAGTTCTTCACCAAATGAGATATCAAAATCTACCTGATACTTCCTTTGGTGCCTGTAAATGGTTACTTTTCATTCATTCAGATGTGGGGGGTGGGGTTAGAGATGCAATTGAAAATGCATAATTAACAGCGAAGGGATATAATTAAGAGTGAATTTAACAATGAAAAATTTGTCTTTATGGTAGTCTTATTGTATTGGGGTACCAAAGAAATATTTTGCAAACATATAAACAAACAAACAAACCCTTATCACCCATAGAAAAAAGAAAAAAGTAATAAAAATGGATATTTAAATTAGAGATAGCTCTGTTTATCTTTAAATGTTTAGGAGTTTGTTTCTTAGAACAATTTTAAACATTTTCTCTATTCCCATAATATTAGTAGGATTTTTCCCCAAAATCAAATAGTGAAGGGGTATGAGTTTTCCTTGTGCGAAAGGGGTTTCTTATATATTTCATTGATTCTGATATGTGCACTTTTCACATTTTAACATTTCTGAAATTGGGATGGGTCTTAAAATTAAAGTGGTAAGAAGGCATTGCATCTTAGCTCACTTGACAGTTTTCCCTTCCTTTTTAGTCATATATAAAATAACAGTGCATCTTCTGATAGAAAGTGTCTTAAAGTCAGTGATATACAGTTCCAGAGGGGTTCTTCGTTATTTGAGTGTGGCAGTGCACACAAAGTCCTATTTTCAGGTGTGGAATCAGATTTACGACTTTGTAATCACAGCTTTCATGAAAGATTTTATGTCTAAAGTCTTTGGGGGCTGCATTTGTACAGGAATTGTGTGGGAAGATTAGGTTGGTCTTAAAAATTTAGTCCTTGAATTACGTTAAACTTTGCCATAAGCAACTACAAATAAATATGCACAAAGTTTCCACCACACTTGCCCCAGTTTGGGCTCAAATATCATAGGAAATGTCAAAAAAGTATTATGTGGTAGGAGGGAAATGTTGAGCCACCAATCTCAAAAATTTGCTGCTGAAATTCTTTATTCCCCCCAATGCCATTTGACTACCTAAAGTTGACATTCCAAGTCAGTCATGAATAGTTGGCCCTTTTGTGCTGAACGACCAAAGCACATTCTCTCCAGAAAGAGATAAACAGTAATACACAGAAGCTGTTGGTTAGTCATTTGACAACGTATTTACTTCAGAGAGAAGTGGCTGTCAGTTGACCCACAGCAACAGGAAGTAAAGAATAGGAGAGTGAGGAAGACGAAAACCAAATAAAAATAACAGAACCAAATGAATTAAATCAGAATGCTCCTCAGCAGTGAAGCAATATGAGTATCCTCTCAGGTGGCTTAATTTTTTTTTTTTTAACCCCTGTGTCATTCATCTTGAAAGAATGCATACTAGATGTGCTAAGAATCAAAGTCACTGGCCAGGATTTGAGATTTCCACAGCAGGGTGTATAAAAACACATGGTGTAAAACACAGGCACAGTTCAAATTCTCTGTGTGTAATTTTCTCTATGAATCTCAGTGAGTTTAAAGAGTATGTTAATCGGTCATCTGAGGTCACTTCAGGTCAGCTTTCTGAGTGACGGTTTCTTCTTCTTACTTTCTTCTCTGACCAACCAGGAAAATCACATGGGGTAGGTGGAAAAAATGATCTTGAGAAAAAAACAAAACAATGCCCCAAATAAAACAAAAACAAAAACAAAAACCAGAGAAGGAGTGGTGAAATGGCTGTAGCAATCAAGAATATTAGAGAGTGTTCAAAAACACAGGGTGTGCCTGGGTGGCTCAGTCGATTAAACGTTGGGCTCTTGATTTCTGCTCAGGTCATGATCTCAGGGTTTGTGACACTGAGCCCCATGTCAGGCTCCTCACTGACAGGGTGGAGCCTGCTTGGGATTCTCTCTCTCTCTCTCTCTCTCTCTCTCTGCCCCTCCCTCTCTAGTGCTCATGCTCTCTCTCTCTCTCTCTCAAAATAAGTAAATAAACATTAAAAAAAAATAAGGTTGAGACATTACAGAAAAAATGAACAAAAGCCCTAGAGAGAACTGACCTACTGGGCATCTTAAAATAGGAAGCCCCAAATTACCTCATTTGATGATGCAGAGAAAGAATAGACTAGGCTATGTAAATAATGTTAAATATCTGTCTATTAATGAATCTTACAAAATTGGATAGCTGGCTATATTTTTACCAAATTTGAAGGCTTCTTTTGAGGTGGCACGATTGAAAATATAGAACAAATGATACAGTTGAAGTTCTTTTTGGAGACCCTACGAGGCACACCCTGCAAAAACAGGTTCTCCAGAAGAGCTTCAGGCTTTGATCCAACTACTTCTCACATGGGCAGCTCTGTAGCGTGTTCCTCTTTGGTAAATAATAGCAGGAATTCATTTAGCTTTGGATTAATGATTCTCCCAAGCAATGCAGGATGGGCCGGCTGGTTTATGATATGGAAGCTTGGAGGGGAGTTCAGACAATAAAGGAAGACAATGGGAAAAAATGGAACGGGAGAGCCCCAGGTCGAGACACCATGCGAACATGAGACAGCAGCAGCTTATGGAAGATGGGTAATGAGGTATAGAAAGAGATCAGCCTTGGGACGAGGGAAGATGCTCCAGGCAAAATGAGGCATTTAAACCTGGGAAAACCATCCAGCTGAGCAGCCATTCTCAACTCTTGACTTTCATCACACCATAAGGAAAGAGGCACAAAGGCATTTACTGAAAATGCCAGCAATGACTTATTTCTCGGGGAAAATTGACCACACATCACTGAAAAGCACTAGAAAAAAATGTCAAAAAGTCTGTTCAAGTCCCACAATGCCAACACTTAAACCATCTGTCAACAAAAGGGCAACCAAAAATGATCAAGAAATGAAAGTTTCAAGAAAATAGAAGATCTAAATTTTTGTGATTTCTGATGTGGTACACGATTGGCACTTAAATATTCCTCCTCAAAGGAGAATGTTTTCATTATAAGAAATAATATATCAATTACAGGACCTTATTTGACGATTTCTTCTTTATTTTTATGAATAGCTATGTATGGAATAGCATAAGAGAATTCCTGCAAAATATAGGTGTTAATGTTCTTTTATTTGTTTATCTGCTTAAAGCATTTTGCCTCCTTTGCTGAGAAGGTGCTTTTAAAAGAAGAGTCAGCTGATAGTAGCGGAACACAGAGCAAAATAATTTCAACCAGAAATATAGGGCCTTGAGGTTTTCAGATCATAAAAAAGAGCCAGTCAAAACAACAAACGGATTAAAAGAGAGGAGATAATTTTTACCAACTGTGGGAGTGGTGGCTGCACTCAGGGAATTGGTGGACGATATTGAAGAAGTACTTTCAGCTCGGGCAAGGGGTGCTATCGGAGGAGGACTGGAAGAATGTATGGGAGGGCTAAAAGGTCTGGGCTGCAGGAAAAAGAAAAGAGATGGAAAATTAGATACACAGGTGGTAGCACTTTTGTTCCATGTTTTTGACATCTCCCAGCACCAGATACGATAACTCAGGTTCTTACAAGAGTACAGGTGACACCATTTTTGTCTTGAAATTGATTATATCCACACAAGAGCTTATGGATGGAGCTGGAGGAACCGTGAGACATGGTATGCTACACTCAGCAGGTATATCAGGCTTAGAGAAGCTGCAAACCGTGATGTGGTCAGTGACGTTTCAGGACTGTGAACATACATGCCCTCAGGGACTAAGCAGGTAACCTCATGTGAGAGCTTATACCCATTTAAGGATATTTACATACAATGTACTAAACTATGCTAGCTAAACCAAATATTGTGGACATCACCAGTTTGTGACTCCTGAGTGTTTGGATATCAAAGAAATTGACCTCTTCCAGAAGTCTCTTAATCATTCACACAGAATGTTTTCTACCTCTTCAGCCTTAAAACACAATGCAAGAAACACCTGGAACAAATTTATCAGGCTACCGCCCTCCTATGTATTCACATGGTGTGCCTAACACCAGTAAGTTTTCTTAGTCTAGGGATGGAAACCAGGACCTACCTACCCTACCCTCTCTTAGAGTCTTCTGAAAACAGATAAGTAGGGTGAAAGGAAACACCTCCCTTTTTAAAGGATTTAGCACAATTGAGCATTCCTATCTTAATTTGCATCAAACCCACTGTAGCAGAACTGACAGCCCCAGCTTCCAATTCCTACCGTTTTAGACCTTGACGTGAAAGATGGTAGTGATTTGGGGAGGGTTGAAATGTACACCCACCCTACAGTGACTGCCTTTCAGACGCCATCTGTCAGGGCCATTTGTACCAGTGATCTTGCGGCCATTGAGATGGCCTGTGTTAAGGTATTTTGGCTTCTGTTTGTCATTCTCACCCTGAGTCTCTGAGCAAGCCAGGGCAGAAGGGAACATACCACATCTCCAACTCCAGGTTTTCCTGGAGGTAGCTTTGGCCGAGATGGAGGCCGGGGAGGAGGCGGTGGAGGGGTGGTGCTACTGCAAGGAACCAAGGGAGTGGCTGGTCGAGCAGGGGATGATGCACCTGAAAGACAAACGGGTATTACAAATGGCTGGAAACACACATGGCCAAGAGCTGTCATCATGTGACTCCCTTTCCCCATCCCCACAATGCCAGTCCCAGATACTTTTCTTCACCTTACCAGTTAGTACACCCAACACTCTAGCATCTAGTGGTGTTTTTTTTTTTTTAACAAAGAAAAAAAAATCACTCAGAACTATAATTGATGGTAGAAGCTGAAGCTTATTGCCTTTTGTTGTCATGTGACACCCAGTGAAAGGTAAATCCTTTTATTACTCTCTGTGATGGAAAATATGCTTTAAGACCCTTTTAGCTGGGTGGTGAGTACCTTTTATTTTGACCACATGCACACTGAACTTAGAGTAAATTCTCTTGTTTTTGCATATTCAGGATTTATGTCCAAGGTGAAAATGGAGGTTAGACCTTGAAGGAAGGTGAACGATTTTTCTACATTATATATATATGTATATATATTTTTTAAAAACATGTATAAGAGAATTCTCCTTTTTACTGTGCATCAAAATATGAGGGCTAGCTTTAATAAATGTAAGTAAACCCTTGATGGCAAGCAAAGGACAGCATAGAAGAAAGTAAATGAGATGTGGCACAAGTATGTTGCATTTAGCATCTTAATAACAGAAACACATTGAATTTAGAGGATTGTGTTTTTTGAAGGAGGCTATTTTGGAATCTCTTCTATGTAGAGTTTGCCCGTGATGATTTTTGTGGTGATTTTTAAAAGGGCCTCTTGGATTTACTTTTCTGGCTGTCAATGACAAGCAGGAGAAACGCAGAAGACACACAGAGGCATGCACACTAATCAGCACACCGGTAGGGTCTCTAGATTCAGGGCTCTGTCTATCTTTAGCCAGATGTCTGGGATATGTGGATAGACTATTTGGCTAAACACCTTAAGAAATTCAGATCAATATTCCAAATAGTTCTTGTTCAGAAAAGTTCCAACTACTCTAGAGGGTTGTCACTTTGGTTGGAAGCACAGATATCAGCTGGTTCCAATAAACTTCTAAGAAACCCTGCCTCAGGAAAATAACCGCACAGGGGTGCCTGGGTGGCTCAATCAGTTAAGCATCAGACCGGCTCAGATCATGATTTCGTGAGTTCGAGCCCCACGTCGTGCTCTGCGCTGACAGCTCGGAGGCTGAAGCCTGCTTCCAATTCTGTGTCTCCATCTCTCTCTGCTCCTCCTCTGCTCACACACACACACTCTCTCTCAAAAATAAGTAAACATTTTTTTAAAAAGGAAAATAGCTGCTTACTCCTATCCTCCCGTCCTACATGCCACAAAACGATGCTCTCTGGAGAATCCTAGATGAGCAAGATGCTGATCTCCATCTACAGATTTTGAGATTCTCAGAGAACTTTGACATTGAACAGCAGAGTGTGTTGTGTTTCTTTCTATTTTATAACGTTCTTATTCTTAGTGTGAAACCCTACTAAAATTATTGCCACCTCCATCCCTACTTCTACTGACTCTCCACCTTTACCACTTTTTACTGTATTCTTACTTCTTATTTTATGAGGCCAAGATCTATGCTAGATACTTTACATGCATTGTCTTATCCCCATACTAAGTTTTGCAGGAAGGTATTGTAGTTATCCTAATCAGAGCTAAAGCTCAGAGATATTCAGTAATTTGCTCAGTCACACAGCTCAGATGGTCTACTTAACTCCAAAGCCCAAGCTCTTAAATGCAATGTCTTGTAGCTTGAGGTGGATTGTGGAATCCCATATTTTGCATAAAGCCCGCTCTTATGTTTGCATCGACAGATTGCACACATCTCTCTCAACATAAATATTTTTAGTCTTTGGCTAATCTGTTTTTGAATAAAAAAAATAAGATGTGCTTTGACAGGTTCCACTACAAACTTTTCTTTTAACTTAACAGATTCACACCCAGGATGTTTTCAGGAAACAGAAGTGACAGCAAAGAGATGAAAAGTAAACCATTAAACGACAAAGTCTTTGTGAGGAAGTTTCATGGGGCTTTTTCTAGGTTCTGTTTCACTGGAAAACCATGCCATAGGAATGGTTGAAAATATCTATCCATGGTCTATCTATTCTGTTTCCAAGTAATAGTCTTCTGAATCCAGCTCAGGAAAAAGTCAGCTGCTTATCCTTCTTCTACATGTTCCAGGAGGGAAAGTTTTAAAAACCATTATCACTACTGCTTGGGAAAGTAATATGGGTGCTGTCATCAAGGCAGTGTGGAATAATGAAAAAAAAAAAAACAACAACTGGACAAACTCAGTTGCTCCGAGTTCTGACCCTGTCTGCCTCTTATCAGCTGTGGGATATTAACTTCTCTGACCCTCAGCTTCCTATTTAAAAAAAATTATATGCCTCTACCTTACAAGGTAATTGTAACAAACAAAATGGAAAACGCATGTAAGTGTTTAGTAAACTGTAAAATGCTACACAAATAAATGGGACTAGATCATACAGATACAACTAAAAGCCAAGAAAAAAGTGGCTAGTAGTTAACTGTTCTCCTTTTCCTTTCACTTTTTCCTAACTGAATTGACTTGATTGGCTTGTTATGCAGTTGGATAGACAGTGAGGCAGTGTTTATGAAGCAAAATCCTCTGGACAGAACCCTGAGTTCAGCACAGGGTATTCAGCACTTGAGGGGTATTTCATAAGTGACCTAAGGCTTCCCATGCTTTTGTGAGGTTGCAAAACTGTTCATATTCTAAGAATGTAGAAGGCTGTACATCTCTATCCTTATCCTTTGATCTGGAATTATATTTTCATTCATTCTTCAAGCAGTTATTCATTCCCAACAGTAGCACTGGAAAAAACTGGGTATCACGATTTTAAGTTTAACTTTAAAAATCACGTGCATGTTATTTGA
This sequence comes from Panthera tigris, assembly GCF_018350195.1. Classification (NCBI taxonomy): domain Eukaryota; kingdom Metazoa; phylum Chordata; class Mammalia; order Carnivora; family Felidae; genus Panthera; species Panthera tigris. The sequence continues at coordinate 54,669,359 of NC_056667.1, read as the reverse complement.
GTTTTGTGAGTTCAAAAAAGTTAGCAACCAATAACATGCTCTGAATCCATTTCTGCGTCAACTTGAAGTTCTAGCATAGTGTCTTTGGTAGCCCCTTGGAAACCACATAACTATTGATTCAACTTTCATCTCTCTTTGTTGGCTAGCGGCTTCCCTATTTAGACTGCCACTCTAAAAAGACTTGTAGTTAGGAAATATATTTGTTCAATTCAACCCCAGGTAGCTCACACTCATTTGTTTATGTGTGTGTGTGTGTGTGTGTGTGTGTGTGTAACATCTTTTAATATTGTCTTCGTTTCTCAAGTTGGAGAATGTTGCACTGAACATCCTATCTTTACTAACATCTCTCTTTCCCTAGTCTTTAAACTTGCTGCAGGCCAATAAAACTTTCTCCCTCCTATCTCCTGGCACATAACCCACAAGAAACCAGAAATGGCCTTTGCCAAGAGAATCATCATCTCCATTCCAATAAAGCAAAGTTCTGGCCAAACTAGGTATTTATAACTTTGCCATAAGGAAATTGGACTTCTTAAAGCAAATTCTTAACTTCGAACAGTTTTTCAACATCAGGTAAAGCAACTGATTGACAAGGCTGTGAGTACTGTCTAACTTGGTCAGTGACCAAGTGAATAAAATTTCAAAAGTGAGCATAATGACACCCAGTTAAATATAGTTTGAGACATACAGGAAAAGCTAGTCTCATCAGGCTAAGTATTATAAAAAGGAGGTCTTGGGGCGCCTGGGTGGCTCAGTCGGTTAAGCGGCCGACTTCGGCTCAGGTCATGATCTCACGGTCCATGAGTTCGAGCCCCGAGTCGGGCTCTGTGCTGACAGCTCAGAGCCTGGAGCCTGTTTCGGATTCTGTGTCTCCCTCTCTCTCTGCCCCTCCCCCGTTCATGCTCTGTCTCTCTCTGTCTCAAAAATAAATAAAGGTTTAAAAAAAAAAAAAAAAGGAGGTCTTGAGAAGCATTGCTAATCTTTAAAACATGTGGCCCTCTCTCATTGTGTTCATCTCTCATTGTGTTCATCGTAAAATTACATTTCTGCTAGTCTGTGTATATTCCATCAATAAAACATTACATGGCAAATAAACTAGGAATTAATTATGGAGATAATGGTGCAAAGTTTTATTTATTCATGAGCTTCATTGATCGAGTTCAATCTTCCACTTAAAAATTCAATCTTTTAATACCAGCAAAGTATAGTTTTTTCCAGTTCAATCATTAAGAATCAATAGTCTTTGGGGCACCTGGGTGGCTCAGTCAGTTAAGGGTCTGACTCTTGATTTTGGCTCAGGTCATGAACTCATGGTTTGTGAATCTGAGCCTCATGTCGGGCTCTACACTAACAGCACAGAGCCTGCTTGGGATTCTCTCCCCCCCCTCCCCCGCCATGGGCTCTCTCTCTCTCTCTCTCTCTCTGTCTCAAAATAAATAAATAAAAATTTAAAAAAAGAATCAATAGTCTTTACTGGTAACACCTGAAAATAATTTCAAATAAGGGTATGGCAGCTAAACATAAAGATGACAACCAAATTCTCAAAGATTTCAGAAAGAAAGCTAAGGCTCCCTTCTGCAGTCATTAGGTCAGTGGTCAATTCAATTAAACATCTTCCAGAGTCTTGTGGAAGGGGATGGAAGAAACGGATGAACAACAAAACTGCCTTGACCTCCCTTTCCCCAACTAAACATGACCATTTTGAGGACAGCACAGTGGCCTACCACTGGAATGAGGGGGTTATTCCTCTAGAAGTCTTTTCAGAAGACTGAGAGCCTCACCCTGGAAAGAGAGTACCATAGAAGACCCTGGAAACACACCCCTCTTTGACATTAGGCAGCCAGCTTCTTTGGGTTTGAAATCTGAACTGAAGGCTTTACCTAGGGTCTCTTTATTACCTTTACAGATAAGCAAGGAGGCTTATATCCCAAAAATGGTCTAAAAAAGCATCAGAGGATGGAAGCGGGTACTCTAACAATCTAGAAATGTAGAGGGGAGAACAGAGAAGTGGGTTTTGGAAGAAAACTTTTGGTAATCTTGTTGATGACACAGTGCAGTATACGTGGGTGTCAGTGGTCAAGTAAGTTTGGGATATTTTGTAACTAAACCCTGAAAGACTGCCTGGAGAGCACAGTGATTAAGAACATAGGTTCAGAATCAGACAGACCTGAGCATGACTGAATATCCCAAGTCTATCACCTGTAGCTGTGTAAACCTGGGAAAACTACTTGACATCTCTGAGCCTCAGTTTTCCCATCTGTAAAATAGGGGAAATAAGAGCATTTATCACATGGGGTTGTATGGATGAAATGATGTGCATAAAGCATTAAGATGATACCCAGGAGAAGAAACTATAGCTGTTATTATTAGCAAAATAAAGGCTATCAGAAGTCCTATAGTAAATAAAACCTTGCTGATTTTGTTTTAACATAATGTTCCTGAAACTTGTTTGTGTACCGAATCGTTTTCCTTTTTTATTGGAGGAAGGCACATGGGCACACATAATGATATAAAACATCGATATAAAACCTGTACCACCTGTGTGTGGTACAGGTGAATCTCCAGCCCTCTCCTTGATCAGCTGGGATGCTTAAAGCACAGGAATTTTCACACATAAAGCAAGCACTGAACTACCCCATTAAAAGAGGCAGCAATGATTACTGATTTTTAGAATAGAGACAAATGCCTCTCCTTCCTGTCTCTTACTAGATCTAAATAGCATAAACTTGGTCACCTCTTCCAGAGCAAATGTAAAACAAAAAGCACACGGCACCCCCGAGAAGGTGCCCAAACTGAACCCACAGGCACAGAAGGGAAGCACCAAAGGGTCTTGCCAGACAAATGTGAGCACCAGTAGAATAAAAACTATGGAAAAAGATACATTAGAAAATCTTGATCTTTCTTCGGTTTGCATGGCAGGTATTCCCATCCTATAAAGCTTCAAATAAAGAAATCCAAAATATCAGATTCAATATCAACATTCGCATATAGAGTCCCAAGTGTACATTTCTGATAGACTTTTCCATCACCTGTCATGATACTTAAAGTTGACTTCATAGGCTGATGAGCTTCTCAAAATCAAATCAGAGAATAATTTGTCTTCAGTGGCAGCTTGATTAACTTGTGGATGCAGTAAGGCATATTCTTTTTGCTGTCCCCTAAAATCTCCTTTTCAAACCCTACTTCTTTTTTTCTGAAGTAATTAGAAGGATTACTCTAATTGCTAATGGCTCTCCCCTACAAAAAAAGAAAGAAAGGAAAAAGAAAAAAAGTAGAAGAAGAAAGAATACATTCACCTACCAAAATTAGGACCCTTGGGGGAAAAAGTATAAATTTTCAGTTATAAGATGAATAAAGTCTGAGGATCTAATGTATACCCACCTAAACCCTAAACAGGTAAATATGTGACATGTGATGTGTTAGTTAACTTGATGGGAGGAAGCCTTTCAATATATATATATATATATATATATATATACATATATATATATATATAGTCACATTGTACACTTTAAGTATCTTACAATTTTGTCAATTATACTCAATAAAGCTGAAAACAAAGCAAAACAAACTAAAAAATGAAACCCTTCATACAGGCATCTGACAGGGAAATTATACACTTAACATGAAACACACTGGCTACGAAATCTGTCTTTCTAGAACTTTCCTGAATCCCAAATGATGGCACAGCAGCTTCCCTTACAAAACATACACTTTCTATCTGCAGGGTGGAAAGCAGGACACTCCTAAGGGCTAGGAGCGCAGGGCAGAACACATCCACAGACTCGTACTATGACAGTTAGCATTCAATGCACTAGGACATGCCATGGGGCCACAGAACACCCACACCAAAGGAGGGATGGCTGAAGCTCTAAAGCCAACTGCCAGGCAGGAGGAGGGTGTTGCTCACACTGCAGCAGCCATGGCCATTCCCGGTCACATGAAGCACACTCAAACAGTAAGACATACCACTGGTGGTCCCCGTACCACTGCCCGAGCCAGGTCCAGGGGATGAAACCACAGTCCTGTAGGTGGGTGGTGGTGGGGGAGGTGGGGTTGCTCTCTGTCCCAACCCAAAATCTTTGGGAGATGAGATTGTTTCTAAGTAATCATCTTTAATGAAGGTCTGCTCAGCGATTTTCTTCTGGACTTCTTCTAAATTGAGCGGCGATGGTACATTGCGAGGAGGACCAGGGGGTCCTGAGGGGCCCGGGGGGCCCGGAGGGCCCGGGGGCCTGGAGCTGGGGAGTCAGATGGGTTGTCTGATGCAGCTGGTGGGGACACCACCTTTTCCCTTGGAGTCAACTCTGGAGTAACATGTTCCGGGGACGTATCAGAAAAATGGACCCACTTTTCTTCAGCATTAACAGCAACAGACTTGGGGGACAACACTGGGCCAAAAATGCTGTCCAAGTCATTGATTGATGGTAGTTTTTCAATTTTGACCTCTGTGGCTGACTGGTCATTTCCTGTGGTTAAAGTAGTTGATTTTTAACTTTAATTAACTTTGTGAATATTATTTGTATGGGGTGGGGGTGGGAGGGGTGAGGCAAAGAATAGTAAATAGATTGCCTTGTGAGGTTAAAAATAACTAGACCAGAGCTGAAGGGGAGGAGAGAGTTCCCTGTCTCCATAATGTGAGAATTATCATTTTATGTTGTTATTTTACCCTTTTTGCTGGGTGACCCCAGTTAGCTATTTTTACCACCATTGAAAGCATTGAGCATGCTCCCGCTCTCAAAGGCTGCTCACAAGAGTGCAAAGTGTGATAATTTTGAAAAGGCTGCACTTTGAGAAGGTTCACAGAGTACAGCCTCTGAAACTGCATTCCAAAAGGGAGGTCCCTTCTGAAAGTCTGGCCTACTGAAATATAGACAACACAGTAGAAAAATAATTGATAGCTGAAAATCACCTTCATATTTGACAAAGACTGTCTACTTGAGCATATTAAAATGTTTAGTGAAACTAATAATATCTGTTAGTTTAAAAAATATCATAAATAGCTAAATACACCAGAAACAGTACTACGATTATTTAAAGGACTATCCCCACATATATATTTACACACACACACATATACACCCCACGTACAACACACACAGGTTATTGAGAAGACATTTACTACTTATTAGAACTATCACATATATACTTATTTAATAGGGAGGAAAATTGCAAAACATCTTTATAATTTCTTTTCTCATCAAGTTCAACCTGTTAACTTCGTAGGCATAACTGTGAAGTACATGAACCAGAAAAGTCTCTGGCCTAAACATTAGCATCAGCTATTCTTTTTAATTCTTACCAGTAATAAAAGGAAAAAAAATGAAAACCATCTTCTGCAGCCTGACAAGGAATGCTTAGTCAAAACAGCAATGTGAGGAAGTGCACTTCTTAAAACCTATTGAAATTAGAAACTGTTCCCTGAATAATTGTGGGGCATGAGCAGAAGCAACTAAACCTTTAAAGAACACTTTGGCTCTAAGAACTGGCTTAGTACTTCCATATTTCGTGTTCGAAAAGAATTAACCTTCAAGGTTCCCAGGCCACAGATAAATGGGGTAGCAGTTTGCATGTCCCACAATATTTATAATTTTGTTGCTGGTAGAGTTATTTGTCTCTAATATATTTATGGTAATACAAGGAATCAAAATGATTTGAACTTGGAAACACCCTTACCTATGATACTCTGGATGACTCTTTGTTGGATTTTAATCAGTATAAATTTCAAAAATGACTATGCCTTGCACTTGGTCTTATTGATGAATACCTACTCTGTAGCTCTCAAGCTCACCAGGCTGCATATATAGCGAAGGATGAAACTTCAATAGAATTCCAAAGGTGATAAAAACCATATTCTAAGGGTCCAGACACATAAAATAGCAATGACTGCTTTGGACTTGCTAGTCCAATAATAGATTATAAATTGCATGAATATGTAGTATTGATTTTAATAGAAGGTAAAATGTGCCTTAGAAATATCTGTCTAAAGGCATGTGGCAATTCCTTGCCATATTTCATTATCCTTACACATCTCTTTGCCATGGGATAATATGGATTACTGGGAAAAAAAAATTCCCCACCTCCCAAGCTTACCCATATGCTGCACATCCTGGGAGCCATCCTATGTCTTTGTAGACTAGACATAGTTTTAATTTGTAGTTTTAATTCTAGGAAAAAAAATTATCAGTTCTTGGGACAATGCAAATTGTGCCTTGAGATTTTGAATCTGTAAATCATTAAAATAAGATCCAATGAAGTGAAATACCAATTAAACAAGGACGTTTGCTATTGAGATTGTTTTCTTTCACTTCACACGTAAACGTGGCTCTCATTCAACAAAATGACACAGAGGGAAAATTAGTTGAGAAAGAGAACCGTTTTGTGAAACCTGAGAGTGATACTTTAAGTAAGTGGGAATGGAAGGAACACTGAATGCGAACATTTTCACGCTTTGTGTCTACAGCTTCTGACACATCCGTGTTGAGGTCCGGGGCCACCGCTGGTGGCCGTATCACCCCAGAACAGGAAAAACGGAAGCTCACCTGGTGCAACTGTTAGCGGGGAACCTGTTCGGGGCGGGGTGGCCGGTACATTTTTGGGAGGCAGTGGTGGAGGTGCTGCAAAGACACAGGAAGTCAGGCGTTATTGATGATTTTCTCCCTAAATTACACAGTATTCTGCAGGTCAGCAGGATGTGCGCTTTCATTCACATTCCTGCTGTTGGAAATATTACCACCATTAATGGTCTACAGATTTCTAAGTTCAGAGCTAAGAAACTGAAGCAGGACCCCTTCAGATTCTTCCATTTTATGCTAATAAGAATTTGTCAAAAGAATGTCAGATAATGATAATGTCTTCATTTTATTTATTCATTCCTTTCTTGGACGAACTTCACGCACCAACAAAGTTCTATATCCTGTACTAGGAACTAGAGGCAAAGGGCTAAATAAAAGAAGCCTCTGTCCTCAAGGAATTTATGAATGAATGGATGAATATCATGTTAACAGATGATTACAATCCAGGGATGGTCGAGGAAATGAGAATTATCTTGGTGGAAGCTCAGATGAGGGGGTTTTTAATGTAATCAAGATAGTATTGCCTAGGTTGAGTCTGGAAAGATTTCTCAAAGTCATATAACTTAGGGGCGCCTCGGTGGCTCAGTTGGTTAAGTGTCCAACTCTTGATTTTGGCTCAGGTCATGATCTCACAGTTGTGAGATCAGACTCTACTGTTTAACATTCTCTCTCTTCTCCCTCTTCCTCTGTCCCTCTCTCCCCTCAAAAAAAAGTCACACATCTTAAATTTTAGTATATTTTTGAATGTCTGAAGCAATATGATTTGGAGCAAGGAAGAGTACGTAGATTCCCTTGGTAAAAATTATGGCTAAACAAAACCCTTCAGATAGAAAAAGTATTGTATCACTGCCCCAACCCAGAGATTCAACCTTCTGAACTAGACTTGTCATTTTGCGGGCAAAGTTAGGGATTACTATTTCAACAGGTACATTTTTTTGTCTTATTCTTTCTTTCTTTTAAAAAAATGTTTGTTCATTTTTGGAAGAAAGAGAATGCGAGCAGGGGAGGGGCAAAGATCGGGGGCGGGGGGGGGTTGGGTTACAGAGAATCGCTGACAGCTTCGACGCTAAAAAAGCATACCCGAACTCACAAGTCCTGAGATCACGACCTGAGTCAAAGTCTGACGCTCAACCGACTGAGCCACCCAGGAGCTCCTTATTCTTTCTTTAAATGTATGGTTTCCTGTCACCTGCTACATTTAGTAGATTCAAAGAGTTCCCACTAATCTCATAAACCAGTGACTCTGAATGTGGCCCAATCTTTCATAACCTAAAAGCAGAGTGGGTCAGCTGGGCCCTGGCTGGAGAGCTCTTACAGTATCCTCTCCCTGCCTGCATTAAAAAGAGCCCCTTTGTGTCACTCCACCCTCACTTGACTTCATTTAATTTCAGAAAGCATCCCATCTTTCTATACACCAGGCATGGCTGACAGCTACCATCCTAAAGCCCAGAAATACCTGGTTCCTAATCTTAGTTATGAGCTTCTGAAAACTCCACCTCAAACGGATCGTGTTTTTCTACAGAAGCTGAGAGTCAATCAGGGGCTCTGTTTTTGATGAAGGTTCTCCGCAAAAATTGAGATCATCATCAATAAAAATACACAAAATACCATAAGAGCCTCATAATGTAAAATAGCAAATTTATGCTGCAACCATGAAATGAGCAAACTTATGCAATACATCTCTATTATACAATAGCCTTTGCTGTGCTAAGTGTAACCACAGCACATAAAACTCATAAAACTCTAAAATGTCAATAATTGGTCTTAAAATCAATACATTATCTACATAAACATTTCATTTATGGACTTTCTTGGCATCTAGGAAAGGTTTTCTAGGAATAATCTGGATGGCTCAGTTTCTAAAGAAAGCTTTTCAAGGAAGTTAGAGCTTTTTCACTGGCTTTGTTTCCCAGTAGCAGAGAGAAACATTCAAAATCACACCACTGGGGTTCAAATTCTCTCAAAAACACATCTTTGAAAGTTTAGACGTTTAAAATAGTTATTGGTGATGCTGTTTTTCCTATCCTGTTTTATGAGGGAAATACCTTTGGAAGGACTGGATCACCTGGTTTCATAGCACTAATCCCAGTAAACAACCTCTGGGACTTTGATCAGGAATCTCCTCAGTTAATTCCTACGATTATTTTTAAGACCCATAATGCAGAGCCCTGGGAAGGCTGAACTGGTAAAGTATTAATTGGTGTGTATATATAGTATTAATTTCCCACAAAGGAAAAATATTCTCTGCATCCTATCTCACCACCAAACATCCTTTTCTGAGACCCAATTTTCTTCCTACAGTCATTTTAAGGAGTACTTTCCACAAGCACATATGCTACGGGAAGTTTACTGAAATGAGAACTCAAGAAATCCATCAAGTGGGTGGCTTGACCGAATGAACAATCCATTCAGGCCAAATAGCTCAACCCACCACAGGTGAAGGGCTATCAGCATCTTCAGGAGAGGGTGGGGGGTAGGGGGCGTGCTGAGATAGCATCACTGATGGCCCTGCTTTAAGACAAGTTTGCCCTGACCTCCTATCTCAGCTTCCCACCAAATAGCATCATTTCTCTTGCTCTCCATTATCCCTCTTTCTTCTCAATGTGTCCTTTCTGTTCTATGCATCCTCCTTGTCCTGTAGGACTAGCAGAGACTATCTGACTTGTTCACTTCTGTGTTGTGTGATAGTCCAGTACCTGGAGCATGGTAGATTCTCTAGCTTACTTGCTTCTCTCTCTTCTGTGTGCATGGTGAATGAATGAATGAACAAGCCTATAGGATGTCAGAAGAAGCTGTGATTCAAAGTTAATAATTTTATTATATTATTCCTGCCTTGACAAACTGCCCTAGACCCCTTTACCTCTAAAGCTTATTAGAATAACCTCTTTTCTAGGGCACCTGGGTGGCTCAGTTAAGCGTCTGACTCTTGATATTGGCTCAGGTCATGATCTCGGAGTCGTGGAATTGAGCCCCGTGTCAGTTTGCACTGAGCATGGAGCCTGCTTGGGATTCTTCCCCGCTCCCCCCCTCCCCAACTCATTCTCTCTCTCTCTCTCTCTCTCTCTCTCTCTCAAAATAAACTTAAAAAAAGAATAACATCTTTTCTTAATATTATACAATCCAAGTGTTGCTTATGTACTTTCTAAGAGTTGCTTAATTTCACTATGCAGACAGTAAAATGAGTCACTTATTTTTCCAGACAGAGCAGACACAACTTACTTCCAGTGGGAAAAGGCCTTGTTAACTTTGGCGACTCGATGCTTGGATTAATTGGTTGGCCTGAACCCCATATCTCAGGCTGATCTAAAAGAACTGGAAACATAAAAAGAAAATTTCCCAGGGTGAGTCCAAAAAAGAAACATTCCTGGATTTTAGAACTTAAAATGTCAGTTTAAAGATGAGCTTCACAAAATTATCTCCCTCTTGTCTTAGTCTTAGCAAAGTAATTTAGAAGTGTGCTGGTCCTCATTCTTTTCAAGCAAAGAATGGAAATGGCAGTGGTGTGTGTGTGTGTGTGTGTGTGTGTGTGTCTGTGTGTGCACACATAGCTAAATAAAATCTTTCAAAATACAGTATCTGCATTTTCTTCCTGGTTGGTCACTTAAGGACATTCTGAATGTTAGTACATGTACTGGCTCTGTTTTGGGCACCCATTTGAAGATCCAGGCATTAATCCCATCCATGAATGTTCATTTCAAGTTAGTTTATTTAAAGTTTGGTATGAATATGCTTCAAAAATGAAAATGCCTGGGTTCTGTAGAGTGGTTCATATCTTTAAAGGATAGTACAGGGTCTTTAAATAAACCTTTTATGACATCCTAAAGAGAAATGAAATTACCCTAAAAATGTTTGGTAAATATCTTAAGAGAACCAACAAAATAAACAGGGGCTTCGATACCTAAAGTAAACTAGGGAAATTAGGTATTGGGCCTAACGACACTGAACCTAACGTAGCTTCCATTTCTTCTATCTTCTTGTTTTGATTTTTTTTATTGCTATGGTAACAATGTAAACAACTAGGTTTTCTCCATACATATCATTTGCCAGGATCTATGGAAGTACTGCTTATAATTCATTATGTGGTAAAACACAGGCTGGGTGGTTAGTGGGATATGAATTTGAATCCAGCCTCTAAGACTGTAGGAACTTGGGCCAGTCATTTCACCTCTGAGCTTGCCTTCCTTCTGTTTAGAGATAGTAAGAGCAATCCAAGAGTTACTAAAAGGATCACAAGAGATGATACATACAAATAAAACGTACACAAAATGCATATAGCACACTTATCCCAAGGCCAGAATATTATTAAATATTCTAATCCTTACAACACCAGCCTGTGGTTGATTAGTGCCATTTTCAGTAGAAGAAGTAAAGACTAAAGGGATTAAATAATGTGCCCAAGAGCTACCTATTGGTAGCTGAGAGGGGCTGAGATCTGATCCTGGGCGTGCATACATGACTCCAAAATACAAATCTTGCCCCCAGGCCTTATAAGTTAGTGACAGAAGAATCAATGAAATGCAGTGAGAGTGCGTAGATATGAAAGGTTAAGTGCAGATATTGGAAGAGCAAGTGTGCGTGGGCAAATGCTGGAATTTTATCGAACTTTGGGGGATGAAACCACCTCAAGAAAAAGCAAGCCAGGCTCATGGACAAGTTCAGGTGTGTCTCTCCTCTCCACCACAAACACAAAGATGGTCTTGGTTATATTTTGTTTTAATATGAAAGCAAACATTCCCCAAAGATGTGGAGTAGCATTTTTTCCCCATGGATTATATGTGGGACACCACCTCAATTTTCAAAGAACTGTTTTCTAGGGGGCGCCTGGGAGGCTCAGTCAGTTCAGCATCAGACTCTTGATTTCAGCTCGGGTCATGATCTCACGGTTCATGAGATCAAGCTCCATGTTGGGCTCTGAATTGACAGCGCAGAGTCTGCTTGGGATTTTCTCTTTCCCTCTCTCTCTACTCCTTCCCCACTCTCTCTCTCTCTCAAAATAAATAAACTTTTTTTAAAAAAAGAACTGCTTTCTATTTTGTAAATCAGTTTTCCATACAGTTAGGGGATTCCTTTAATAGGTAGATTCAGATGCAACAAATCAAATCCCACCTTTAGTCACTATACAATTATGTCATTGAAAGGAAAAGTGATCATAGCTGAGTTAATAAGACAACTGATAACCCATCGCAAGGCCACCTTTATTTAGGGATTTTAAGTTGTAGACATTTAAATCCCTAAAGGCGTATTTAGGGATGTTCCTTATACATCTTCCTAACTGTATCATTGAAAAATATTTTGATGTGGTTGACTGCTAGCGGTCTTCCAGTATCTATTCTCCATTTCTTCTATAGTTAAGAAGTTCTAGCTGGCCATATGGCACTAAATTCTTTCTGATTGGCTCTAGTTAAAGTGATGCCTGTCTCTTCCAGATTTTGCTTTCACGAGAATTGGCAGTGAATTCCACTGGTCCTCCCTGTCCCCCGCCCCCTCTCCACTTTACTCTCACTGGGAGATGATGAGAGCTGGAGCAGCTCCCGTGGACCCAGACATGAAGACCATGTACTGAGAACAGCAGAACCACCCTACCATCCCTGTATTGTTTACTTTGAGATTGTTAACAAAAGACAGAAATAAAATTCTATATTGTTTAGCTCCCTGTAATTTGGAGTCTCTTTGTTACTATAGTTTAGTTTACTCATTATGCTTTCAAGTCCTGTTGTCCTCAACAGTTAAATTTTATTTCTTTGCCCAACGGTATAAAAAATAACATTTTATTATACACATACAACAGTGCTTTTAAATCAAATGATGTTTTTTAATAAAAACATCCCATATTACCAAACACGGACACTGGAGATATATGCATTGTACGTAAATACATTTCAGAAATAGATTAGATCCCTTTAATAAAGAGTTTCATTTACGTCAGCAAGGTATACATTATTTATAGCCATCCAAAAAAGATGGTTAATTTTAAAAAGTTAAATATTTAAATCTAGGAATAAATGTTTAATGGGTAAACCCAATAAAAATGGCTGAGTTGATAATTTTTTCCAAAACATTTTGCTTGTAAGTTGCTCAATGAATCAAGGTCATTCCTGGGTCTTGAGCCTGCAAACAAGTCTGGTGAGCAGTCCAACTGACACCTCCAGTGACAAGGTGGAGAAGAGACTAAATGTGGTCAGAGAGGCTAGATCACAGTGACAGTGACTGTGACAGGGAGTTTAAGGTCTTGGTCCACAACGATAACTGTTTGGACCCCAGGGCACTTATTCCCTGACTTATTCCCAGTGATTTGTATAGATTTGCAGTAATTCTTACTGACCACTTTTGAGGAGTGAACTTGTTAATTATTTGATATTTCTGGAAGCAAGGTTTCAAATCCTAAAATACTAGAGGTTTGCAAATGAAACTCTTATCCCCATAGCACACCTGGATCAGAACTTCTCTTTCACATGAGGATCTGATGGTACATGGCTCAAGATACATGCCTTTCCTCTAGGTAAGTTATACTTCAATGAAAAGAAAAGTCTATAGAGATACATGTTTTGCCTACCTTCTGTCTTCTGTTCATCAAAAGCTGATTCTAATGGAGGACCAAAGAGGGGAGCAAGGGCCATAGTGTCATCTGGAGGCTTTTTGCTAAATTACACCCATTAAAACAAAACATAGAGAAAGGGGACATTAATGCTAAAAATATATACAAGCTTTCAAATGTTTTTCATGGCAAGGCAGATATATGTGTGCATATTTGGGTACATACATATGCATGTACACAAGCTCCCATGGGGCCAGAAAGTATATGTAAGAATGTCACATGTACTATGGACGAGAGGATTGGTAGGAGATAAGATCCCTAGTTCTCATTGAGGGACCAACATAATGGTCCATTAGAAATAAGCCAAGAAACTCTTTCAAGTCATCAAGATTCTCTATACTTAGAAGAGATAGTACGAGAGATAACAGTTTATTGCAAAGCATTTAGTTTCTTCAGATCTCAAATACCATTTATATTTGTCTGCATCACATCCCTGTATTGTAGCTAATGCAGTTTGTGATTAGTGAAAGTCAGTCATAGGTAGGTTAAGTGAAAGGCACTCAGGAAGTTTGTGTTTGAAGAACTAGGTCTACTATTTTCTAATTTCCATACTCTCTCTCCAATCAACACTCACAAAGACTAGTTATAACCTCCTAATACCTTAAATAGAGCACATCTCAGAAAAAGAAGGACATTGAGAACTCAAGGGGAAGGGTGAAAATACGTTAAATTGTTATCCTTTCTCCTAATTATTACTTAAAATGATTATTAACAAAAGGCTGCAAAATATTCATTTCTTCCCAGACTCTATTTCCCTCACTGATCCTGATGAGTTCTGTGTGTGTAATGGGAGTGAGAGGGGACGGGGTAGGGGGTCAGGAGGAGGGAAAATGAAAAGAATCCAGCTTTTAAATAGAAATAGTAGTCTTTTTGGAAAACAATGCCCATTTGTACAATACTTAACTCAAAGAATAGACAATGCAAAATACAGCGTTTTGCCAAAAACAAAAAAGCAGAATAGATTCTTTTGGTATATGACAGGTGGAATGTATCATGAAATTGAAGCCAACTAAACAGGCTATTCTTCATAGGGAGATATAATCATATGTCAGATCAGCATTCCAAACATCAAAAGATCTGTTCATACAGACTTTAACTTTTGCATTAGAGAGGGGTCTGCACATTCTGATAGTCACTTTGGATGACTATACAGTTCTTCTGTAAGTGTCTGCTTCAGGCTGCACTTGTGAGAAATGATAATACCCTTGAATCATGCTATGGACTCACACATAAAAGCAGGCCCTTTATTAATACAAGTTGAAAGCTGAGCCTAAAGGAGATCTACTTGATTGTTAACAATGTGTGATACCCTATATAAAACACAACTAATGTCTTCCATGCTCACCTCGTAAGTTCTGGAGTTGGTGTGGAACGCCTGGGTCTTGCCACTTCTTCACCTGATGTACAGGACAAAGAAACTTGGTAGGCATATTTTTACTATTCCTTTCTTATACATCTTATGAGCTATGTTTGGAAACACTTAGAGATTTACGTCCCACCAATAAGCAACTCAATATGAAAATTTTGCAAAACAAACCCTCTACCCAGGCAATGCAACAGCCACATATCAGACATATGTAGTAGCATTTTATGTGGCATTTGCAAAACCTAATTAACCAAGGAATTACCATGATAAGCTGTCAAACAGAAGAGCTGTATACTGCAGAGTTTAGCTGAGTAGCCTACCATGCTTCAAATGTCTGCCGCCTTGAGCAGTCCTGCTTCCCAATTACCGTAAGAGAATGCTAAGCCAGGCCATATGTACATAGTACAGGAATCCAGCATTCTTTGCCTGTTCTTTTCTTGAAATGCCAAGAAAATGTTGTATCTTTAACTAGCAGCCCTGAATTTAGAATTCCCTAGAATATGCTATATGCCGCAGAGGAAAATCATGCCCTGCATATATTATAACCTGTATCATATCACTTTGGGTGACTAAAATTTTTATATCAGATAACATTATGAATGGGTAAGTTGCATCTGCCTTCGATTCCTTCTGTCCCTCTCCTCTCCCCACCCCCATCAACAAACACACACTTAATTAAATCCATTTCTAAAGTCAGATGATACAGCAAGAGTTGACAAATATCGGAAGAAGGTAGCAATGCTTTTCCAAAACCATATTCATTTTCAGAATTTAAATATTAATTATTCAGGACCCACCAGGCCCCTTTATCATTACAAGATTTCTTTGCTGCAAAAGTAAAACATTTGTAAACCTTAAAAATCAAGCCCAAGAGTGTATAATTGAAATGTATACATATTTATGCTCCAAGATCCAAGGAACTATTTCTTCTTTTAAATTTTACTCTATTTCTGGTAGCTAGGATATACTTACTGGATAAGTTCCTTTTAATTGCACCCTAGAATTAGAAATAGACACTATAAGGTTTAAGACCACATATATGTTATGTACAATATGTATATTTCTGTCATTGCAATTAAACTGAATTCAGAAATGCAGATGGGGAAAAATGAAATTTTTCTCAGAATTGCATTCAAGTTGGAAATTGTAGACACACACATATAAATCAGTTTTTAATTTTACTCAAGGTTTATAGAGAGAAAGGAAGGGTAAATCATAAGTCTTCTGAACCAGAAAAACCCCTTACCTGGGCAGACTTGGTAAATTAAGCAAATATTGAATAGCTCAATTAAAAAAACAACCTTGAAGCCTATCAGACAAATAAATTCAAGTTTCTCATATGTTTGGTGTTTGAAAATTATAGAATGTATTGGGAGTATTGTCTGCTTTTATTAAGGTGGGGGAGGTCCATAAGTTGTTAGTAAAAAGTCATTAGTTTACTAATGTAATTTTTAAAGACATAAGTGGCAAATGTTATAGGGAAGGAAAACTTGGAGGCATTGCCACTGAATGGACTGTTTTAATCAGGGAGCCAAGGAATTTCATTCTCCTCAACTGCCCTTCCCACCTCAATTTCTTTCACTTGTCTGCCATAGGGCCCACCAATCCACCAACTGAAAGTCATTCCTTTAGCTCCAGGCATCGTGGTACAATAGGAATGCAAACAGCCCTGGTAAGAATTATTGGAGAAGGTATGGTCTAGTTTTTATAATACCCTAGCAGAAACTTATAACAGAAACATTGATTACATAAAAAGTTTTGATTCAAAACTGCTGTGAAAGATTCTTAGCCTGGGGTGCTACCAGAAAAGTAGAGCCCTGGAAGGGTGGCATCACGGGCTTGGAAGGGCCTGCCTTAGGAGAATGAGGGGGACAGAGTGGGGGTAGGAAAGTGCAAGTATAGGAAAGTATTCCAAAGGGTATGACCATGTGTTTGGTGGCTGGTCACAGATACGTTCTCTTCTCTCAAATGGTAACATGAATAACTCAGGATCAGATGTAGGGCCTTTATAACAGATCCAGAAGAAACTTCTTACCTTCTTTCCTAAGGATTTCTCAGAATTTTCTGTCTCATTTTGAACTCATTTATGATACAGGAGCAGTTTCAATCTGAGCAAGATTTTACTAGATGTTTTCTAACGAATGGCTCAATCTTTCACTCTGCATTTCCTGGCTTGTCTTGCCTAATAATACAATCTGTGTGTATGTGCCATTATAGAGAATTATTCCATTGTTAGTAAAGATTTTTGAAATAGAGATTAACTTTATTTACTTTAGTAAGTGAGCATTTTAAGTTAATATGTCTGATTAAGTTAATGTTTTTTTTTAATTAATAAACATTTAAATTAAATATGGTCATTTAAATCAGCTACAGTCATTATGGGAGTTTGGATATAAATTGGTTTTCGGAAAATAAGACTCTGTAGACAAAAATAATAAGAGAACAAATTGTTTAAATGGAATTAAAATGTTGTTCTAGGTTTTGGAGCTTCAGAGAGTCAGGTTTTTATGGGTCTGAAGTAAAGATACCCAGGCTCTACTTCCTAGTAGTCGATCACGAGGTTGGCATTGAAGGAACAGAATTCTCCTAGAATTGTGAGACCTGAAACCCAAGAGACAGGGGACTCCTGAGGCTGTATCGAGGACCTTTTGGTCTCTCTATCCTACCTCTTCCATTAAAAATGTAATACTCATGAAACCAAACAAGGTACAAAGCTTCTTTTGTATTCGTTGGTTCTCGGTGTATCAATTCCTTACTAGACGTTCATTGTTGAGAGGCAGTAAACAAGAAGCCCCTTTAACATTTTTATTAAATACTCCTCATAAGTGAACCATCACCAGTTAAGTGCAAGCAAGATACGGCAGAGATGGGCAAGAAGACTCTGTTGTATAGAAATTAGGAAGAATAATATCAATTTAGAAAGGAACAGATACTCGAATGATCAGCAGCAACAGAAAAGAAAGTCCCATTGTCAGCTGGATCCCGCATACGGCTCTTTGATGGCCTTGAAGTTGCAGCATGGCAATCTAGAGCAAGGTTAAGGCTATGTCGACCACACAAACCACATTCAGGAGAAAGCCCATTGAGTTAAAAACTCTTCTCCTTCCCAAGTGACCACATTTTCCTCTTTTTAATGATTGTCCTTACATGTAGACTGTGAATAAATCGCCTTCATTTTTAATTAGTTAATTCCCTCTTTTTCCTTAAAAAAAAAAGAGTAACTTGTCATAATCTCAGATGTCACCTAAATGCTGGGTAGGAATCAGCCACACCTGAATAGCAGTCCCTGGAGGTGTTATCTTTGATCATCGGCTATGTGATTTAAACAGAGAACCACCAGCTTGTCAGCTGGGCCAGAGGACTGGCGCCAAATAATAACCAATTGATCAAATTGGCATGTGCTCATAGAGGGGATTTCAGAGGGCACTGTTTTCAGTTCCATTTCCTCTCTCAAGGCAGATGGGGGTCATTTCAAACAAAACAAGGACCCTACTTTTTGTTACTTTAAATTCATCATACATTTCAATCTGAGAAAAATGACTGATTTTTCACTTTGAACAACGCAAACTAATACTGATTTGTCTTCAGTGATGAAATACAGACTTATGTGATAACCTAGGAGTATTGACCTGAAAACATGTTTCTTCCTCCCAAGATGGAAATTATGATTATATATTATTAGGTATCAGTGTATACTGACCAACATAGATTATAGACCAGGAACTTACTTCAAATTCAGGGTTAAAAACAATGTGGCTTAAAAATTCTTTCCTTACTTTCTTCATAGCTTTCTTATTCTTTATTATCACTTTGCTGTAAACTTCTATGGTGCTTTTTGGCCAGTCTCCAGGCCTTGCATACACACACATCCATACCCACGCCTGCACGTACACACACACACACACGCACGCACACACACATTTTTCAAATTTAGCACTAGGGTTGGGATACTTATGTATTAATTTAGTTTGTTATGGAAAAGTGCTCTGATAATCTTAAAATATCTTGACACTTATATGATCAGTGGCTTCCAACCAATAAATATAATTCATCTGCTTCATTCGTTTTGGGTCATCATAAATTTAATGGGAAGCCAAACCTGGCCACCTCGCCTTGGCAACAATATTCTCTATACATGTTTAAGGTAAAAATGTTGAGAGTTCTTACCGGGCTGCGCCTCTGTGATCAGCAAAAAGGAAGAGAGAACAGATACCTAGTCAGAGAATGATGGATCAGTCAACAGGCTTGGGTAACAGAAGATTTCATAAACAGCCAACCAAACATACACTCCAAGTAATCAGGCCAAGAAAGACAGGCAGTCATCATGCCTGTGGCTTATTTAAACCATGAAGAGGTTTTGGAGAACCTTACAGAGAAGCTATCTGTGATACAACATAGCTTTGTTAATGGGGTGTACTATTTCAGTGAAGTGTACAAAAGAAAAAAGACAGAAAATACAAGACAATTTCACTGACAGCTTTAAATGTTTTGTCATAAGGAGTTTCTCTCCAGATTATTTGGGGAGGAGGTTTTAGAGACTAGGTACTATAGAGAAAAGTGTTTCCCACACAACAGGGTGTTAGCAAACACCATAGATGTAATGTATTTCCCATGTGATTTGCACTAAATTGGAGCCTCCCCACATCAGACAGTAGGATTAGAAAGACCTCTTGTTTGCCTGGCTCTTCTCTTTGATATCCTATGGAATGAGTGTTGGTGAGGACTTTTTTTTTTGAAGTGTCCGTTCTTGGCCTGGTGATTTGGGCAGTGTCTACCAACGGGTAGGAATGTGATGGAAAAGACGAGGAGCCCCTGACAAGCACAGATGGCAGTCAGGAAAACTGTCCAGCATCAGTAGAACAATGGCGGACCAGATGTTGTCTGTAAGAACACAACCAGCAGACATACGTCTTCTCTCCTTCACTTCTCAAACCTGGTTTATGGCTGCTATCAATTTACCCCAACAAACTCTGATTACTCTCCCTCTTCAGGGTTTTTCCACAGTAACAATAGTGACTATGATGTGAGTAGGGAAAGAGGTTTTTCTCAGAGTTTTGGTTTCAAAATATGGGCTACCCCATGAAGTTACTAGAGGTTATCTACGACCTAGTATTGCCCAGATCCCCAACTCCAGGCCGGAAGTGCAAATACGTAAGTATCCAGAAGGTTGCTCAGATGAAGATGATGGTTCTACTCTCTGGAGGGTGGACAGGAAACAAGCCTCTAGCGTTTTATACCTGGGAGGCCTCCATGGATATCTGGTCCAACTGCCTTTTTGAAAAAGAGGGGAAAGTGAGGCTCTGAGACACACAGCTAGTAAATGGGTAGAGCCGGAGACAGAGTTTAGGTCTCTGGTCTCATTCTTACTTTACGCCGTCGGAGGGCTCCTAAAGCAGAGGACCATGAATGCTTACTTCCTGTCTTGAATGTTTTGTGACAAAACTCATCACTTTGAACATGGTTACTCTAGTCAATTTTACTTATAATATTTGAGACTTTCTCATATGCCTTACGTTCCAGGTTCTGCTCCATATTTTTCTCACCTTTCTTATAAATTTGTCTATATGCGTGTACATAATTTACATAAGATCAAAAAGTCCCCTTATGAATATGTATTTCTAGGCTTAAATTCTTTTATTGACTAATTCATACTGTGTTTTGAGAGGAATTCACTAATGAAAATTTAGATTTTCTAATTCTTTTAATGACCAGACTAAAATTCTTCTCTAAGAAAAAATGTGGGAATATATGATTTTAGCTTCAATTTCATGGCAAATGATTCACTTTTTAAAGGTAGCATAAACTACAGCAAAGAGGGGATTAAAAGTGACACAAATTTCCCTAAGATGAAACTATGAAAAGTAATGTAAAAATAAAATGCAGATTGTACCCATACAGAGGCAGAGCCTTACATACAAAGAAACTTTATTCATTTAAGATTATAGAGAACACTTTTCAAAATAATTTCAATTACATTAATCTCCCCAAATTAAGTCATATCTTAATTTCCAATGAGTTAAAAAACCTGTATTTTTAATCAACAGTTCCTGCTCGTATTTTTTTTTCTAGCGAAAGACAACATCATAAGATAGTATTTCAGAAGGTCCGCTTGCAAAATGCCTTCATCTGGGAAAAACTGTTCAAGTTCATGCAGTCACAAACTTATCATCCAGAATTGAGAAGACCCAGCTAGAAACTGTGGAGAGGTCAGACCCAGAAAGCCTCACAGTCCATACTTAAGAGCTATTTGAAACCTTCAAAAGAAAAATATTCTACACATCAGATTGAAGGGCTTCATATATGTTAATTGTCACCATTAAGGTACATAACGCAGCTGTATATTGGTTCTGCTGAACAACAATTCTGACAGCAAAATGTGTATGAGCCAGGAGAGAAGGGCCTCTGTTAAAAGTTTTATTTTACTCTTCCTCATTTCCCAAGAATGTTGAAGGCTTTAGCCTTCTACCTTTGCTCTACCGATATATGGAATTAGCTTCAAAGGTGAAAGGAAACTCATTCGTGTCTGGTCTCGATAGATTCTATAAGCTGAACACTATGCGTTGAGCGGCAAACTCAGATGGGTGCAGGGCAAGGAGCGGGGTGCTGTCTGTAAGGGCACGTGTCTTTCACAAAGCTTTGGTGAACTCGCCACTAATCGGGTGCACCCACGCCTGCCCTGCAAAAATGTGGGCCTACTGCTGCCAGATCTTCAGAGAAGCGGCACATCCGGATGTTTTTTTTTTTAATTTCAAACATCCTGGCTTTTAAATGTGAGCTAAAGTTGTTTTTAACTACACAAGCAAACAAAACACTTATTCCGTTGTTCAGAACCTGCAGGTGGCCAATTTGTCACTGATTGCAGGCTTCAGGGTCTCAAATAATAAGCTCTCAGTAGATTTTATCTACTGTTCTTATTACTTCACCTGATAACTCAAACAGGGACTTTGCAATTGGTCGATTCATTTTCTGAACAGTTTTCCTTTGTTCCTATTTAAATATTAATTACTCAATTCCTAGATTTCTCTTGATCTTCTGACACATTCTGGAGAAGGTTTTGGAAACATTTTATTATTCCCTCTACTTTTCTGAAAAGAGATAGTTCTGACTTTGTACTTGAGGCTATTTTCAAAGTGGGCATACACTAATAATTTGTGATTTGGTCACTAGAATGAAGACTTTGGTTAGAACATGTTGTATTTCTAAAATGCATACAGTTTGCAACATGAATATGCCTTCCTAAAATAATGTTTCAGCCTGTGTCCTCACAGTTTCCACAGTGTCCTTATTCCACACTAGCTTTGCTTTGTTATTTTTTGCACAAAAGGATTAATTTAAATTCAGCCTACTAGGATACCTTAGTCGTAGCCAATGCGAGTGTTTTAAGATATTTATAAAAAGAAGTAACCAAACACAATATGTCTTGCTCATCAAAATCACTAAATCAGCCTCAGTTTTTGAAGCTTTACAACGTCCTCATTTGCTAAATTCAGTGCTCTGTGGAACCAGAGGAAAATGCGTGAAAAGCTACAAAGCACCAAACAAATATTTTTATACAGGCTAGTCACAGCAAATTCAGTGATTCATGTTAGAGCATTTTCTAGGAAAGAATTAGAATATGTGATCATTATGCTTATTATTTTGATTCCAGCCAATATTCTTACTTGCTTTTAAATGCTTATGGTGAAGGCCAGCTATCGGGCAAACACTTCTCCCCCACCCATATCCAATAGGACTTGGTTGAGATGATCTTCTGAATCTCCATTTGGGAAGAGAAACAAACAGCCTGCTCGATGTCATTAAGACTCGACCAGACTGAGCAATCCATAAGATGGGCATTTCCAAAGGAAAATGAGGGAAGGAAATAGGAGGGGGATTCACCCTTAGAAACAAACAGCTCCCAATGAAAAGGGTTACTTGGCTATGAGGGTTAATGGCTATGAGGACAATAGGATGGAACCCAATGAGGAACAGGGCATTTTTAAGGCACCGCAGGTCAACTTCAGGCCACATGATTCAGTAACGTTTGAAGTGGCCAAATTTGGATAATTCAGAGAAAGACTCAAGGTCAAGAATAAGCACAACCGGCAAAATGTAAAGAAAGGCTACTAAAGCATACCAACACAATTGTATGCCACAAAGGATGTGATACATACTTGACTCTCAGTTACTCAGAGGTGGGCCATTCATCTTAGTATGAGCCATAGTGATAATAACAAGTGCTTATTTTATTTTTAGAAACGAGAAGACATTGGGTTCATATTTTGATAAATTGTAATATTTTGATCTCCTTTTTTGTTCTTTTGTGTCTTCCACTTCTCCTCCCTCCTATCACCCGGACTTCCCACAAGTGTGGTACCCTGCAGGTGGTACGGAGACTGCCAGGATGGGGGCAAAGGACAGGATGACACATTACAGCACTTATTACAGTGTCCACTTAGGTGAGGTAAGTACAACCAACCACCAGCCCCTTCTCGGTGCTCATTAACATGGAAACAGCATTTCCATATTTTCTAGTCAGCCATGTATCAGCATCCTGGGAACGTGTTCCCAATACACCAGGCAACTGAGAAGAGAACAGTGAATTTTTGTTTTTTTAGTGGCTCTGTTTCATTGTTGTCCTAAAATAAACAATGATGTAGGTACATCATAGCAGATTTTTGCTGCCACTAAAAATCACCCACTGACACTAAAAAGGACTGTGGAAGAGTTGTTTTGCACTTTATAAAGATCCTCTTTTTTCGTTTCTGACAACTCCAGAAGGGGACATTTTTCTGATTAGATGAAAAATAAAATAAAAAAGACCCTTTCCTAGGCCAGCTTCAGAAGCCTTCATTCACGGATGCTATCATGTTGTGCATTAAACAAGAAATTAACTTAACAAAGTGTTTGCCTAGCTTATGGTATGTATGTGTAACCTGACTAATCCAAGCAGAAGCTGCAATAAATAACAATTAATACCTAAAATATTTGATCACATGCCTGTTTTTGAGGCAGACATAGATCTTTACAAAACTACCCTGTGGCCCTTAATAACAGGCTTGTAAAATCACTTAGCAACCAACTTCCTTTATTCTGCACGGGGCATAATTAAGCCTTGTCCTCGTTCACAAAGGTTTGTTTTTAAAATTCAAAATCTTGTTTAGGTGTTAAACACAGGCAATCATTGGATATGCAGATGATGAAAGTGAACAGAATAAATAACGTTTGGCCAAAATGTGGAAAGGACTTATTCCTTACCGGACTTTTCCTCTAAAAAGCGTAGCATGAGGAGGAAAAAGAAGAGAAAAATGAGAGAAGTGAAAAGCATTTTCAAGAAGAAGCAGGTCAAGCCTCAGAACAACCTCACTTAAAGCAGCTCTCAAGGAATTGCTCTTCTAATGGTTTCCCCTGGGTGTGCGACACAGTCACTCCTATGCCACTGGCTCTGGCTTGAAGAACGGCAGAATGTGGCACCCCAAAATATGCTACTTTGGTATATTGATCACTGTGAACTGCAAGCATTTGAAAACGGTAAATGCAGGGAGATGCTTTCTCTGAACAACCCTCATCTGTCTAAAGATAAAGCCTCCAAAAGAATTGTCATCAATCCCCTTCCCAGGGGTGTTATCAATCAGGAAGGATTGACTCATACCATGCAGAGGAAACCAGAGGTGGATCCCACGCCCTGACAACTTTGTCACAAACTATTCTTTCCGTCTATTCTTGTAAGAGCTCTTTTACCTTTCCTAAAGATCAGACACTCTCCCTTCAGAGGCCTACATCCCCTCCCCTAATTCAGAATTCTAAAGCCACCTCTTTGACTTACTTATTTTTCCTGGGTGTCTCCCATGTATACAGGAAGTCTCCCATGTATACACTTGTTAATAGACTTTGTTTTTCTCTTATTAACCTGTTTTTTTGTTAGAGTCCCAGCTGAAAGCCTATGTGGGTAGAGATAAAGTTTTGCCTTCCCTGTAAGTTCCAGCTGTAGAGGGCATTGGCGTGGCCTTCATTTGAGCACATTGTAACCTCTCTTTTGAATGCTTTTATCAAATAGCTTTTATCAAATAGATGTGTGCCTTGAAGATAGAAAATTATGCTTTGTGATTTGGAAGATGACATAATTGCAATGCAGCTGAGCATGGTCATAAAACTAATACATGAGATTATCCAGAAACTCCAGTTTTGTCAGGGAACCCGGTACCCATCATCTTCTCTCAAGATACCCTGGCTAGAATCACCAATTCTTTCATCCCATATTTTATGTCTCCCCACTCCCCACGGACATTAGCAAATTACTTTCCTGGTGAGTGGTTGCTGGCCCCTCAGAATGCTCTTTTATTTCCTGGGCAACTGTCTTGGTGAGGGCCCCATGTCTGGCTGATGGTAGAGCTCCACTGGCCTTGTATACGCACTTCCTGGCTGATGGTCCTATTTCCAGTTTTGTCTCCTAAATTCATCCTCTGCTCTACCTCCAGAATTATTTTTCAAAATAGTGAAGTGAATATATTACTCTGCCCTTCAAAAACCTCCCAATCATACAAAAATTAGAACGCATGCTCCATTCTATGTCAGTTAGGCCTTCACGATGGGCTCCAATTTACCCTCACATCTTCACCTTCCACCGCTGTTCTGCATGAAGCTCACACTTAACCTTGGAGGCTCCTGGTCATCTGAATGTTTGCTCCACTCACACACTTCCCTGCCTTCTGCTAGACTTCGAGGCCTTCTCCTTCTCCCTCAATTACAATTTTACTTATTCTTTAAGGTCAGGACCTTTTCTTCCATTGAGGCCTTCTCCAATGTTCCCTGTCAAAATCAGTTGTTCCCTTCTCTGGTTTGATCATAACACATTCCTTTTGTTCAAAAGAACAAACTCATGTTGAAGGTTTTTCTGCTTGCCTGGCATTTATTAGCCTCAGAAAAACCAAGGTACACATTGCTAGCATAATTTTTGCCATTCTTATTTTGTCCTGTTTTATTTAGATGTCTCCACTCGATTATTAACTCACAGTAATGGTCATGAGTGGACTCTCTCTGGTCCCAAACATAGTGCTAGGCACACAGGAGGCATTCACACATGTTTAGGAATTCCCTTTCTAGGGGCCATTAAAACACTATAAAATGCATAGTATCTTTTAAAATACAGAAAGATGAACTGGTCTCTGAAATAAAGCTGAATTGTATATGCCCCAAGGGATGTGACCCTCTTTGTAATGGTTCCTTCACCAGCTCCTATAAATGTTTCAACTTAGCTCCTACTTAACTCTTGGTCTCTCTGCTATTAGTGACCCCAGGGTCGAATACATATTACAAAGGCTCCCAGGAAGTAGCACAGCTTTGTACAAACATTAGTATAGAGCTGTGTGATCAGATCTTGGGGCAGGGGTGGAGAATGTTCTCTCATAGCCAAAAACTAATGCTGCAGAATAACTGAGGGTCAAGATAGGTGCTGACATTCTTGGTGCTTTTGGTCCCAGACCCTTGGTAAGTAGCACAAAGAAATGAAAGTTATTAAGGTCCATGTTCTCAACCTACAGATAAAAAGAAATTCTTGGGTTAAAATCAAATAGCTTTAAAGGAGTTGTCATGGAAGGAGGAGCAGGAGCTTTTGTATATTTAAATCAGCTTAACCCCTTATTCTCTGGATGCTTTTGAGCAGGCTGTACTGCATCTCAATTCCGTAAGGCAGGGATGTAGATTTGTTGCGGAATTGTAGGAATTTGTTGTGGAATAGTTGTAGGAATGTTATGAGAATTAAAAGATGTGGATGATATTGAGCTAATGTTTACTGAGAACCTTTACCTTTACCTTGGTGTCCTTGTTATTTCTAATTTAGCGGTGAGGACAAGGAGGCTTAGATAAATTCCAAGGCCGCACAATTACTAAGGAGCAGAGCTGGGTCTGGTTCCCAGCTTACCTACCTCCCCAGACCCTGGTTGGGGTGGGTCTATGGCACAGATCAAGTCCCCTAAACTGATTAACCCATTCTCAGGGCCTTAACAGCATTGGGATCTAGAAACAATACAGCTAAAAGCTCACAGATCGAACATCCTGGAAAATAATCTTGGGTCTTTCCAAAGAAAACAGTTAAATAATACACCAGGGCTATCTATCAGAGCAGGTCTCAGGGAATGAGCTTTTCAGAACGTGAACTTGTGTTTCCAGGTATGGTTTCAGATCTTGGAATTAAACTGATTGTAAGGTAAATTTCTCAGCCTTTTCCTAGAATTAAATGTATTGAATTAGAATCACAAATGATAACGACACCCCCCACCCCCGCCCCACCACCGCACACCTTCCCAATCCAGACTTCATGATGATTAAACCATTTTTATTCAATATGTTGTATGTTTTAATTGTTAGCAGTTCCAACACCTAGGCTATGAGCTCTGGCTTAAGGACTTCTTCAGAATGTCACACGAATGAACAAAGGGAAAAAAAACCCTATAAGACAATTCTCTTCTGGGGAAAACAAAGATATTAATGAGCTCACAGCATCAGAGTTGATTTTTCATTGTAGAAAAGCTACTAAGAGAACTGGAAAAGAGATGTATACCCCTGGGTGCACTTGTACAGAGAAACTGAATGAGTGAATTTTTGGACTGGACAAAACATATACCTAAAATATAATCAATGAATCATCTCTCATGCAGGGATTGTCCTGTGCTGTGGCTTGAGAAAGAATAATTCTCTGATTTGCAAGCCTTGTTGAAAGGCAGCTCACCCTTACCCTAAACCACTTTCTAGTGCAAGGAGTCATTCAAGTTAGGTCTTGTTGAGGCCTACATTTCTGTGCAAGGGGCTCAAAAGCAACAACATTTACAACTGAACTTAGTTTAAGACCCAGAGCTGAAGCGAACAGAGGTGAATGAAGAAAGTACACAGCAGAGTTTAGTGATCCTCACACAGAGGTTTTGTGCTCTAAATACATCCTTGCACTCTTAACAAGGAACCAGCTGCCATGGGAATTTGGGGCACCAAGTTTCGTAAGAGTGGAACCAAGACACGAAAAAACCAAGTCTATCCTATAAGCTTCTTCAGTCTGCAGCCATTTAACCTTAAAAATAAGATGGCTGTATTTTGGATCTTTATATTTAACGAATGAGATTTGATTATAAATATAACCAGTTCTTATCAGTTATGTATGACAGAAATTAAAAAAAGATAATTCATTTAGATATTTATTGGGTACCTAATAAAGACAAGACACTACTCTAGGTATATTGCTGAACAAAACAATAGGAACAATGGACAAAATGCTCTAATAAGCTTATTCTGGGGGCCAGAGGAAGGAGATAGGCAATAAATAATAAACATAATAAAGAAGCAAACTATCTTGGACTTCAGGAGATGCTAAATGCAATTTTTAAAAGTAGAGCAAATAAAGAGGTTTGGGAATGCCAGGGTAGAGAGTTTTATAATTTTTCAATAAGGTAGTCAGGGTAGGCCATTGAGAATGTGACTCTAACAAACTCCTGAGCCTGAGAGGGACGTCACACTGTGGCCATTTGGAGGAAGGAGGCTCAGCCAGGGAGCCAGGTTAGAGTGGAATGAAAAGGAAGAGTGGCAGGTGGTACCCTGCAGGTTGGGGGTGTCCCCACCATGACGGTCTTGAAGGCCACTGCAGAGATTTTGGATTTGTTCTGTTCCACTGCAGCGTATGGCCGTTACTTAGCAGGAATTCTCTGGTGTGGGGGTTTAGTAACTGTTGGTTGCCGAGAAGAGCCATAGCTGAGACAGATGAAGCCATCTCAGAAAATGCCTGGATGTGACATACGCTGTCATTTTCATTACTCTTTGGAAGCTGATTTTGATTCCCTAAGTATCAAGTTAAAAAAATAAAACAGAGATGGGTTTCAAATAGGTTAGGAAGTGGAAAGGAGTTTGTACTGGGCAAAACAGAGTGAGGCCAGTGCATCTTGCCTTCCCTGTCTGTTGGCTGCTTCAGGATAAGAGTTCAGATGGGCTCACTGGCCCTGTACCACTGTTGTGCTGGTAGCCGATTCCAGTGATGGTTCCTACCTTCCATGGGCAGTGAGGGGCTGTGTGTTAGACAGAAAAAAATCTCACCTATACTATATTCTGTTCATTATGAAATTTCCCCCAGTTGCCGAAGAAACATTTTCTGACATAATGAATTTGAGTGATTCATACTCTAAGAGGTTTTTTTTTCCTAAAACAATTAAAAAGTACATCTATTGCTGTAGATTATTTCAGGCACTAAAAAAAAATTCTCCTTCAAGGGACTTTTTTCTTATATTGTTATACTTATTTTTATACTGTGATTCGTACAGTTACAGAAACTTCTTAGTACAAAAATAAATACAATAGTATAAAAAAGGTAAGACAGTATGTACCACTAGGTGACTGAAACCTGAGGCTTTAGTTTGGAGAACAGGGGCGCCTGGGTGGCTCAGTTGGTTAAGGGTCCAACTTCGGCTCAGGTCCCGATTTCACAGTTCACGAGTTCGAGCCCTGTGTCAGGCTCTGTGCTGACGGCTCCAAGTCTAGAGCCTTCTCAGAATCTGTGTCTCCCTCTCTTTCCCTGCCCCTCCCCCCTCACACTCTGTCCCTCTCTCAAAAATAAATAAACATTAAAAAAAATAGGTAAGAGACAGACATCTCACTGGATATGTGGGTTCAGGGGAAGAGAATTATGACAAAATACTGGCACTCAGAAAAGAAGAACATGTTAAGTTAAACTTTAAAAAAAGAACTTGCACACTGTAAGAGAAGAAAGAGAGTTATTGTTCGTATTATTCATCCATCCAATATTGCAGGAAAATGGGTGAATTGCAAGGGGAAAGATCAAAGAAATGGAGAGCCATAAATCTGCTCTCCTTCTAAAATGTGAGGGATGTACATTGCATTTTGTCATAGCAAAATACCAAGCTCCATTTCATTTCCCACAGTGAAGAACATCCATCCATCCACCCAAGTATTTTCTAAGTACCTCCTACGTGTCACTCAATGTTGTAGGTCTTGAGGGAAAATGTTGTAGGTCTTGAGGGAAGGCTCCATCCATGGGCTAAAAACCTGAGGGTCTAGGTTCTTACTGAATCAATCATAAAATATACTGTTACAAACTTATTTTCCAAATCGATTGCTTCATTACAGAGCCCGATCTACTCCCTTTAGGTCCATCAGCTAATAAAAATAGTTTTACATTCAAACTGTATACCAGAAGGACCAACACAACCAAGGCAGAAGAACATAATGATATAAAAATTAGCCTTTTTGATGATAATTAGCACTGTAATTAAAAGCATGCAATTCAGGAATTTCCTGCCTCTGGTTGAGGACATATTAATATTTTTATGTGTCAAAATTGTGGCTATATTGTCTCACTTAGATTTTAAGCTGGTAACAGAAATTGAGGATGTTAGGCCTCTAATCCTGGTGATCATGTTTCTGAAACTGCCTTCCCCAATCAGATCTAGTTGTCTGAGATAGAACAAGATGGAAGAATCTGGAGTTATGCAAGGAAATTCTAATTCTTACCCTCACAACATGGAGCAAAAGACCATGTGCTCAGAGGGCCCAACCAACATTAATTGGCAAAATAATGACAAAGGCAATCCAGATTGAATTCACATTCTGCCCATTTTCTAGAAGATAAAAATATCCAACACACAGATTTCTTCTTACCAGCACAGGATGGGCACGAAAAGTATGGAAAAATGATATTTTTTTCCTAAAAAAAATAGTAATAAAGAACAATAAGTCTCAGGTGTGAAACTAATTCTTCTGCAGTCCATGGCTTATTAGAGTGTAGGAAAGAGAACAATATGTTTTGAAAAAGGAAGGTCCTACTCATTTCATCATCTATCCTTCTCTGTAAGGCCAGAAGAAAAAAAAAAAGAGTGACATCCTACGTGTCAACTGGATGATTTTGATCAGGGTGCCTGCAGCTCTGTCTGGAGGGGGCTTCTCAGAATGCATCAGGGATATGGGATCTGGTCACAGTGTTTGCTCAGTATTTGCAATGGGGTGTGGTAGCTTATATATCTGGTCTAGATCCAACTGATCATGTGTGCCCTGTGAAGCTCTCCTTAAAGAGTAGAACCCAAGCTCACCCTCTTCCCTTCTACCAGCTGCACTTGAGGTCTGTGCTGAGCACTTAGCATCAGAATGCACTCCTTAGCCTCTCCTTGCACCCTGCAGCAATCTTATTGGGAGCGAATGGCAGTGTGTAGGAGACTGGAGCTCTCCTCCCCCACTGATGATTCTTTGTTTTTACTGAACTCGATGGGGTGCTGAACCTTCTGCCAAAGTGAGCACAGGAAAGGGGGTGGTGTTACCAAGCAGCAGCAAATTCATGGATTTCACTCACTGGCAGGCTAATTTGGGGGTGGCAGGGTAGGTGGGCCACCTGGAATAGGCAAACAGCACCAGACTTTCTCCAGTTCAAAGCTATCGCCCTCTCCCCATATTTTTTGATTAAATAACTCTGTTATGGATTGCAAAGCACCAGGAATAAGCTTAAACTAATAACTCCTTCTGAATGCCACGCCATATTCTTTAATTCCTGATAGCACTGAATCTTATAGGGGAAGGGGAGAAGGCACCAACATATATGCCAGGTGAGGTCAACACCTGCTCCTACATCATTTTGCATGCCTGTGTTGGGTTAACAATTGGTTTGATATTTGGATATCAGCCCTCTTCTCCTTGACTTTGCTCAAGTCCTCCCTCTCTATTTTTATATTCTTTCTCACTCTTGCAAATGTCTTAAAGAAAAGTGGAGATGAAAGGGGAGCTGATACTTATAGACCCCCTCCTGGGAGACAGGCACCTAACTGGGCATAATCTCTTGTTCTCTTCACATTAGTCCTGCAAGAGGATGGATATTCTTGTTCCCATCTTATAGATTTGGGGTCTGAAGCGTCATGTTAAGCAACTTGCCCATGGACACAGATAATAAGATATAGACTCAAAAGCCTGTGTTCTTCCTACTCAACCAATGTGCTTTAAGGAAATGTTCTCTTTCTTGGTCTCCT
Organism: Panthera tigris; assembly: GCF_018350195.1. Classification (NCBI taxonomy): domain Eukaryota; kingdom Metazoa; phylum Chordata; class Mammalia; order Carnivora; family Felidae; genus Panthera; species Panthera tigris. The sequence goes on along the minus strand of NC_056667.1, from coordinate 54,637,844 downwards.
TGCTATAACCCCAAACTGCCCCTAAAACAGAAAGCTTTCCACAGAGGCTCTTGAGTCAGAATACACAGTAGAGTATTCACCCTTAGAGGGATTTAAAGATAATGGAATTATAGACCCTTACTCTGTAGATGAAAATAACCTACTGTGTTTTTAACTTGGCAGAAAGGAGGCAGACGCTGAAGGTCAAGTTCTGGTCCTCAGACTTTCAGCAGCGTCTCTATCTTTCTGAGTTAATTTCTTCTGTAAAATGTGATGATCACCACCTCTCTGCCTGCTTAGTAGTGTGGCTGCTCATTCCATCTTTCTGATTATGACAGCATATATAAACTGTAAACTATTATTATAATAAACCTTCAACATAAAAAATGCTGACTGATTAGGAGAACTGAAAAATGTGAGCCATATAAAAATGAGGTGTCATTCCTTAACATTTAAAACAAAGGTGCCTGAAGTGTTCATATAAAATGAGAGACTTTTAATAAACTAGAAATCACACATGACACAGCAGTAAGGCTGCCTGAACTGTCAGCTCAGCCTTGCTCTCTTGTCACACGGAATGGCTAGGAGGTACTGTAGAACGTATGTCCGTGGATGGAGGGGGAAGAAAGCCTGGGAGGTGGGCTTCTGAGTTGGGATCAAGAGCCCTGAAGGGCCCATCAAATTGATAGCCTTCACTATCACTTTGGTTTGTGGGTACTCAGAAGTTGTATGCAAAATGTTTTCGATGAGCTAATGAACTTTGAATTTTTCCCCTGCAAAGAGACCCAATAGCTTTCATCAAAAGTAGTAACATAGTGGGTAAGGGTTCTGAATCAGAACCAGATCTTCTGGGTTTAAATCCCAAGAACTTTGCTTATTAGCTCTGACATCGTGGGTGAACTTAATTAATACTTCCATGCTTCAATTTTCTCATCTGTAAAATGTGGGGAGTAATAGTACCTAGTTCATAGAGTTGCTATGAGGATAAATGAATTAATATGTGTGAAGCATCTGACACACAGCACTCAAATTTTCACAGCTGCCACCACCACCACCATCAGCATCATGAGTTTTCAAAGTGGTCTTAGAGGATGTTGACAGGTATTCTCCATGAATACTCTTGTTGTTCTGATTAATAATAGGTATGATTTACTAAGGTTCTTAGCTTGCCCCTATCAGAGAACTGATGTAGCAGTATAAAGATTATTCACCTCAGTCAAACTCAGGACAACTCTGAAGGGACAGCCTAGCTCTAGAGTTCCCATAGGGTCAGCTCAGGGTGCTGTTGGGCATGCAATACAGCTTAACTTCCCCTTCTACCCACCTTACCCCATAGGAGTTGAGCCCAAGGTCACTCCTTAATAAATAAGTTGCACAGTAAACTTGGAGTTGGAAAAGGAGATGGTTTGTCCTTTGTTAATCCTCTAAACAGCACAGCTACAATCAAGGACAAAAGTTACACAGAGATAGCATTCGGGCTTACTAATGTCTTTCAATAATGAAACAGCCTGCCTCAAAAAAGCAGTGTACTTTGCAAGACAGAAGAAGCACTATTACTATTGAAAGGGTCAGTATCAACCAAACAAGTTGGTATTTTAGTGAAATTTGTTTCTGTTTATCTGCTCCTGGCTAGCATGTTGCATAGCATCACTCATATTTAGAATTTAGTGATTAGAAATTTTTACAAGGAAACTTCCTGGGTTCAGTAGAATCTGGGGATAATTTGAAGATAAATGGGGAAAAAATCCATTTCCTAATGAACTCTCAGAAGTAATCTGAGATTATTTAAGATACAATGGCAGAAATTGTCAATGCCCACCACTGTTCATTTACTCCTTTGTCTTTACCTAACAGAACCCTGCCAAAGACTACATTTCCCAGACTCCCTTTTAGCTAATGTGGCCATGTGACTAAATTATGGCTAGTGGTAGTGATGTTTGCAGACTCTGAGTGAAATCTTTAAAGGAAACCACGTGCCTTTTACTTTCTCTTTCCTTCATCCCAAGGTTGGAACATGGAGTCGATTGATGGGTGGTAAGGCAGCAGTAGCCTCAGAAAGGTGAACAGTAGTTTCTGGGTTCTTGAATAACCTCTGGACTAGGACTCAATTATCCATCTGAGGTGCCTACCAGTTTTGACTTTTACATGGGAGAAAAGTAAACCACTTATTTTGCTTAAGCCATTACTATTTTCGTCTGTGTTAAAGCAGCTGTACCAATATTCTAACTTGTACAGATACCAAACCAACAACTAAAATCTAAGTGCTGTTCATTCTTTGCCCAATCAACATAGTATCAGGAGACTACACTATGAAAAGAATAGAAATGAACATACTTGCCTGTGAGTTAACACTTACATCACCCCCCTCCTTTTTTGGTGCTCTGCCTTATCCTGGCCCACATTATATTTTACTTCTGTATAAAAATCAAGGGCCAAGGCAAGATCTGGACTGAAATTATGTTTATTTGTCTATATAGTAGGATTTTTGCCAGCAATTAATACCCCAATTTTCTATGCTGCTGATGCTTTGTTTTGGGGATGAGTAATTTTCAGATAGGTTTATATTATATATATACATAGATGTATGCATTCATTCATTCAACCATCCATCCATCCATTCATTCATTTATTGAGTAATTTGACCATGTAGTGTGTACAGGGAGCTATTCAAATAAAATGAGAAGCAATTCATGATAAGAGATATCAAATGGGTTAAAATTCATTGATACATATTCACAGATGGCTGAGCAGAACAAGTGAAACATAACTTAATCTTAAAATTCTTTAAAAGAAATAGAAATGAGAAATCCAACATAAGCCATTGTTAGGAATCACTTGCCATTTAGAATCTCCTCTATTTCTATT